>NC_073238.2:101448461-101752500 GCF_029281585.2 Gorilla gorilla gorilla | reverse complement strand
TTTATAATCTTTGGGTATACACCCAGTAATGGGATTGCTGGGTCAAATGATACTTCTGGTTCTAGATCCTTGAGGAATCGCCACACTGTCTTTCACAATGGTTGAACTAATTTTCACTCCCACCAACAGTGTAAAAGTGTTCCTATTTCTCCACATCCTCTCCAGGATCTGTTGTTTCCTGACTTTTTAATGATTGCCATTCTAACTGGTGTGAGATGGCATCTCATTGTGGTTTTGTTTGCATTTCTCTAATGACCAGGGATGATGAGCTTTTTTTTAATGTTTTTTGGCCACATAAATGTCTTCTTTTGAGAACTCTCTGTTCATATCCTTTTCCCACTTTTTGATGGAGTTGTTTGTTTTTTTCTTGTAAATTTGTTTAAGTTCCTTGTAGATATTAACCCTTTGTCAGATGGATAGATTGCAAAAATTTTCTCCCATCCTATAGGTTGCCTGTTCACTCTGATGATAGTTTCTTTTGCTGTGCAGAAACTCTTTCATTTAATTAGATCCCACTTGTCAATTTTGGCTTTTGTTGCCATTGTTTTTGTGTTTTAGTCATGAAGTCTTTGCCCATGTCTATGTTCTGAATGGTATTGCCTAGGTTTTCGTCTCGGGTTTTTATGGTTTTAGGTCTTATGTTTAAGTCTTTAATCTATCGTTAGTCAATTTTTGTGCAAGGTGTAAGGAAGGGGTCCAGGTTCAGTTTTCCCAACACCATTTATTAAGTAGGGAATCCTTTCCCCATTGCTTGTTTGTGTCATATTTGTCAAAGATCAGAGGGTTGTAGATATGTGATGTTATTTCTGGGGCCTCTGTTCTGTTCCATTGGTCTATATATCTGTTTCAGTACCATTGCCATGCTGTTTTGGTTACAGTAGCCTGTAGTATAGTTTGAAGTCAGGTAGTGTGATGCCTCCAGCTTTGTTCTTTTGGCTTAGAATTGCCTAGGCAATATGGGCTTTTTTCGGTTCCATGGAAATTTAAAGTAGTTTTTTCTAATTCTGTGAAGAAAATCAATGGTAGCTTGATGAAGATAGCATTGAATCTATAAATTACTTTGGGCAGTATGGCCATTTTCACAATACTGATTCTTCCTATCCATGAGCATGGAATGTTTTTCCATTTGTTTGTGTCCTCTCCTATTTCCTTGAGCAGTGGTTTGTAGTTCTCCTTGAAAAGGTCCTTCATATCCCTTGTAAGTTGTATTCCTAGGTATTTTATTCTCTTTGTAGCAATTGTGAATGGGAGTTTACTCATGATTTGGCTCTCTGTTTGTCTGTTATTGGTGTATATGAATGGTTGTGATTTTTCCACATTGATTTTGTATCCTGAGACTTTGCTGAAGTTGCTTATCAGCTTAAGGAGAATTTGGGCTGAGATGATGGGGTTTTCTAAATATACAATCATGTCATCTGCAAATAGAGACAATTTGACTTCTTCTCTTCCTATTTGAATACCATTTATTTCTTTCTCTTGCCCGATTGCCCTGGCCAGAACTTCCAGTACTATGTAGAATAGGAGTGGTGAGAGAGGGCATCCTTGTCTTGTGCCGGTTTTCAAAGGGAATGCTTCCAGCTTTAGCCTATTCAGTATGATATTGGCGGTGGGTTTATCATAAATAGCTCATATTATTTTGAGATACACTCCATCAATACCTAGTTTATTGACAGTTTTTAGCATGAAGGAGTGTTGAATTTTTTCTAAGGCCTTTTCTTCATCTATTGAGATAATCATGTGATTTTTGTCATTAGCTCTGTTTATGTGATAGATTACATTTATTGATTTGCATATGTTGAACCAGGCTTGCATCCCAGGGATGAAGCCGACTTGATCGTGGTGGACTCAGC
Organism: Gorilla gorilla gorilla; assembly: GCF_029281585.2. Lineage (NCBI taxonomy): Eukaryota > Metazoa > Chordata > Mammalia > Primates > Hominidae > Gorilla > Gorilla gorilla. The sequence continues at coordinate 101,750,650 of NC_073238.2, read as the reverse complement.
TTTTTGATGTGCTGCTGGATTTGGTTTGCCAGTATTTTATTGAGGAATTTTGCATCGATGTTCATTAGGCGTATTGTCCTGAAATTTTCTTTTTTCGTTGTGTCTCTGCCAGGTTTTGGTATCAGGATGACGCTGGCCTTAAAATTAGTTAGGGAGGAGTCTCTCTTTTTCTATTGTTTGTAATAGTTTCAGAAGGAATGGTACTAGCTCCTCTTTGTACCTCTGGTAAAATTCGCCTGTGAATCAATCTGGTCCTGGGAATTTTTTGGTTGGTAGGCTGTTAAATACTACCTCAATTTCAGAACTTGTTATTGGTTTGTTCAGGGATTTGACTTCTTCCTGATTTAGTCTTGGGAGGGTGTATGTGTCCAGGAATTTATCCATTTCTTCTAGATTATCTAGCTTGTTTACATGGAGGTGTTTATAGTATTCTCTGATGGTAGTTTGTATTTCTGTGGGATCAATGGTGACATCCCTTTTATCATTTTTATTGTGTCTATATGATTCTTCTCTCTTTTCTTCTTTATTAGTCTGGCTAGTGGTCTATCTATTTTGTCAATCTTTTCAAAAAAACCAGCTCCTGGATTCACTAATTTTTAAAGCGTTTTTGTGTGTTGTCTCTATCTCCTTCAGTTCTGCTCTGATGTTAGTTATTTCTTATCTTCTGCTAGCTTTTGAATGTGTTTGCTGATGCTTCTGTAGTTCTTTTAATTGTGATGTTAGGGTGTCAATTTTAGATCTTTCCCAATTTCTTCTGTGGGTATTTGGTGCTGTAAATTTCCCTCTAAACACTGTTTTTGCTGTGTCCCAGAGATTATGGTATGTTTTGTTTTTGTTCTCATTGGTTTCAAAGAACTTATTTCTTTCTGCCTTAATTTCATTATTTACCCAGTTGTCATTCAGGAGCAGGTTGTTCATTTTCTATGTAGTTGTGAGGTTTTGAGTGAGTTTCTTAATTCTGAGTTCTAGTTTGATTGCACTGTGGTCTGCGACTGTTTCTTATGATTTCCGTTCTTTTGCATTTGCTAAGGAGCATTTTACTTCCAGTTGTCTGGTCAATTTTAGAATAAATGTGATGTGGTGTTGAGAAGAAGGTATATTCTGTTGATTTGGGGTGAAGAGTTCTTTAGATGTCTATTAGGTCTGCTTGGTCCAGAGCTAAGTTCATGTCCTGAATATCCTTGTTAATTTTCTTTTCCATTGATCTGTCTAATATTGACAGTGGGATGTTAAAGTCTCCCACAAATATTGTGCGGGAGTCTAAGTCTCTTTGTAGGTCTCTGAGAACTTGATTTATGGCTAGCCAGTTTTCCCAACACCATTTATTAAATAGGGAATCCTTTCCCCATTGTTTGTTTGAATCTGAGTGATCCTGTATTGGGTGCATATATATTTAGGATAGTTAGCTCTTCTTGTTGCATTAATCCCTTTGCCAGTATGTAATGCCCTTCTTTGTCTTTTATGATCTTTGTTTGTTTAAAGTTTGTTCTATCAGAGACTAAGATTTCCACCCTTGCTTTATTTTGCTTTCCATTTGCTTGGTAAATATTCCTCCATCCCTTTATTTTGAGCCTATGTGTGTCTTTCCACGTGATTTGGGTCTCCTGAATACAGCACATTGATGGGTCTTTTCTTTTTTTCACACCCAGTATCTAACCAGTCGCAACGAGATGAGCCAGATACTTTGGTCGGAAATGCAGAAATCACCATCCTTCTGCATTGATCTCACTGGATCCGCAGACCGGAACTCTTCCTATTTGGCCATCTTGCCAGCCACCAAATTTCTCTACATTATTACACTACTTTAGGCTAATATGTCTGTAATGTGCAATAAAAAATACCCTTACTTATTCAGAGTTATTTTACAGATCAAATGATTTAAAGCACATAAAAGTACCTCATAAACTATAAAGCTCTGTACAAATATATTGTGTTATTATCATAATGACATAATACTTTCCTCATGTTTACTCAGTACTTATGAGTGCCTTTTTCACCTTTATTCAGAGATCTTTAGTAACTAATATGATTCACTAAGTAGTGGAGAGAGACAATTAAATTACTTTCAGAACATTTCAGATCCAAGGAAAAAGTGCGGCTATGAATGAATTTGAAGCTGGAGAATTTCACTGTAGGACCACTGTATAAGTAAGCTTAAGATTTAAAAATTATGTATCATCTCAAATTATGAAAATGAACACTCTTGATGCCTATGCAAAAACTAAAATTGTTTTACATAAATTATCACATATTAATTTAAGAATGTCATGCTAAGAAGAAGGAACATTTTGAACCCAGTAACAGAGAGCAAAGATCCTTTTGTAGGCATGGGAAATAAAGTGGCATTGTAGAGGATTTTGGAAAGCTATCTTATTTAACAAAGGTTTTACAAGCCACAGTACTTGATGTATTTTTGTTCATTATTTTTCTGTCACTTTAGCAGGCACAGAAAACAACATATTTATATTCAAATAAAGTACCTACAACATTCTTTACTCTTTATTCCCCTTATTATGCTAACGGATATGCCATGTCTTAACAATTCTATGCTTCCCTGGTACTTCTCTTTTATGTTCAGTTTCTGATCCTCCTTTAAAAAACTTCACACTGCTCTTATTTTCCTATAAACTCTAACTCATAGAATCAAAAACAATAAAAATAGCAGATCTATTCCCTCCCCAGGAAGATTTTGGTCCATCTTAAAAGAAAATTAGGCCATATACTTTTGCAAAATGTGATTTCTATTTTAATTCTTCATATTTTATTCTAGGGAATACCTCAGTGTAACATAGTTGTTGCTTCTAGTTCACTGCATACTGACTTTTCTTTCTCTCAATATTACCTATTTAAAGTAATTAATCAACTTTTATTTAAAGATATCCTAAATTTATGCTATTTTAATATGTTGTTTTACAAAAACAACTCTTTCTGTAAATACTTTTAAACAAAGCTGTGGATGGTTGTTCATTGAATCAAATCCTCCACTTTTTAAATTCATATTTCATGTATTTTGGATATTTGTCCCTCCAAATCTCATGTTGAAATGTAATCCCCAATGTTAGAGGTGGGGCTGGTTAGGAGGTGATTGGATCATGGGGATGGATTTCTCATGAATGATTTAGCACTATCGCCTTGGTGCTGTCCCCAGGATAGCAAGTGAGTTTGCATGAGATCTAGTTGTTTAAAAGTGTGTTGCACCTGCCCCCAACCCACTTCCTCTCACTCAAGCCCTGTGATGTGCCTGCTCCTAATTCACCTTCAGCCATCAATAAAAACTCCCCCAGGCCTCCTCAGAAGCCAAGCACATGCCAGCACCATGCTTTCTGTACAGCCTGCAGAACTGTGAGCCAATTAAAGTAAAGTAAAGTAAAGAGGTTTACTCTTTTCTTTATATGTTACTCAGTCTCAAGTATGCCTTTATAGCCATGCAAGAATGTCCTAATGCAATATTGTAGTTACAGGTAGTTAGACAGGCATGAGCGAGGCAGGAGAGGCCTCTCCCTTCCTCCACCCACCACGAATGTCAGGTGACCATCAGGTGATGGTTCTGCGGTTATCACACTGCTTCACTAAAAATAATTTGGCAGCCAGTGCCAGGGAGAGGCCATTTTCTAATGGTCCACACATGTCACACTAAAGTGTTAATTGATTATAGGCGCCAGGGAGGGGCAACTTTCCAAACAGATAAAAATACTTGAAATTAGTAATGAATCTGCTTCCAAAAAAATCTCAGGAATTGGGCGAGTGAGCCCAGGCATGCAGATTAAGAGACAAAATGACGGAGTATGGTCTTCTGGAGGCATTCCACCAGAAAAGGGAAGAAAACCTCACATCATGTGTACAACTTCCTAAACGCACTGTGCATGCTCACCTCCCAAGTGTAAGGAAAGCACTGTGCATGTGGGTGGCTTGCCCTTAGGGAAAAATGAAGGGAAAGGGGAGCAAGCCACTGGAGGTGAGCAAGCATGTATAGTCCTAGAATCAAGGTTAAAGGCCACACTTGTCCATCAAGTTGCCCACTTGGGTCTCTTCCAAGTGTAGTTTCTTTTTTTTTTTTTTTTTCTGTTGTAAAGTTTTTTAATAAACTTCTACTCCTGCTCTGAAACTTGCCTTGGTCTCTTTTTCTGTCTTATTCCCTTCAGTTGAATTATTTTTTCTGAGGAGGCATGAATTGAGGTTTCTGCAGACCCCTACAGATTCACCGTCAGTAACTTGGAGACCTTCTACCCCTAACAATATGACTATAATATACTTTAGTGGATGTGAAAGGAACCTAGTTGAAAAGTGGAGAAAAATCAGATTTACTAATGACTTATTCAAAAGCGCAATAGATCTAGTAGTGCATAAAGCAACTATATCCTGTGATTCCCCAGATGCAGACAAAATTATTGCTATTTTTTTTAAAAAAGGATTGAGTTGAATTTCACTTCCTGCTAAAAAATGAATTGGTAAAGCCTTCTATTCCTAACATTTATTAAGTGCTTATTATACGATAATTGCTGATATATTCTAGATGCTGTTTTATATGTATCATGAAGGTCATCTTAATTAGAAATGTCACATAAATTGAAAGTATTATAAGAATTATAGTAATTACTGTAAGAATCATGATTTTTCAGGGAACTTTTTTTTTGGATTCCAATATGCAAATTATCCGCTGTCAATAGAAAAAAAAACTTATTTTATCTTCATTATAGCTTAGCTCTTGATTACTCAAACCTTTTTTTAATCTTTTTCATCAGTGCATTACCTATTTCATGTTCTTCCAAATTACCCATTATAATGACTTCTTATTTCATTCTGAATTATAAATTTGAACATTTTAGTGTATCTTACTGGAATTATTTCACTTTCATGAGAACTTTTAAATTATACAATATAATTTAACTTCTATACCTATGCATATTAATCATAAAATTCATAAAGTAGAAATTCAAAGATAAAAAACAAAATTCAAAATAATAAAGAAAATAAAACACAGTTACATGTATGTTTCATCTTTAGAAGTAAGTATTAACAGACCTTTTGAGGACGTAAGAATTTATAATCAATCCAGACATTTGGCATTAATAGAGTAGAATAGATCTGCCAATACATCCATATATCTTCTGATCTTTGGTTTCACTAGCAGTTTCAATTGTCAACTTGAAAAGGGAATTAAAAGCTCTTTATACATGCCTATTAGCTTTTGCAGTGGCTAATTATGCATTTATAATCATGAATAGATAAAATAAAATATTATTTATTAAGAACTCATTGATTTTATACTAGTGCTCATTTTGACCACATTCAAAAATGTTTCTCTAATGACCATTTGAACCCCACACTTCCAGAACATATGCTTGTTTATGAGCTATATTTTACTCTTCCCACCATCAGTTAGCTAACAAAAACGCCCAAAGAAATTAAGTATAGAAGATATTTAGGTCCTTTGAATTTTTGAAATTATAAAATCCCCATGACAAAATTCAATATGCAATTTTAACTGTATCTATTGCAAATGAGACTAGATTAAAGCGAGTACAAATGGACCAGTTTAATCACTTCCTTTTGAAAACATGGCACAAGCTTCCTAAAAATGTTAAAATAAGCTTTGGGAAGAGACTAAATATCACACCAAATAAATATGAGCCGTTGGCAAAGCTTAATAGTTATTGAGACTACATCCACTTTAGGCGATGTGAGCACAATGGCCAATAAACAGGCGTAAGCATGAGCAAGACCAAAGGCCTCTAAACATACAAGGTTTTTCTCTCACCCTATTTCAAAATATACAGACAGCTGGGACTGTATTTGTCCTGATTTTTCATCAATGTGTATCATGCAGCCTACCATGTAAAAGCATTTTTTGTTGTTGTTTTTGTCAAAACACTGCAAAATGATGGGAACTGTCCTCAACACAGTGGATAGAAGCTTTGCAACATTGACCAAAGCTACACCACTGATGCAGCATTTTCTATAGGCAATGGTTTCCACAAACACGGGGTTGACTGGGGGAACATGTTCATGTAGATTCTCACACTCAGGTTTCTCCTGGCAAGAGGTTGCTCCAGCTGTTCTCCAGATGACAGAGCCTGTGGACTTCAGACTGTAGTACCCAACTTTTCATAGGGGTTTGACAGCAACCTCACAGTTAACTTTCGCTACTTGTTTTCAAATTACCTCTAGTTAGTTCATAGAGTAAGTCTTGCATATGACTACAAATTTAAATGACTCAAACTCTGGATTCAGTAAAAGCTTATATGGCAGCCTTTTAGCCAATGTGTATAAAAAGGAGGCCTTTATCATAAAGATAAATTATTATATTTGGAAGTTAGAATGAGGGACCAGCTTTAATAATATTCTTGTAAAACTCAAGGAGAAAGAATTTTAAAAATTTTGGCTTTATGAACTGAATAAAAAACACAATGACAAGATGAAAAGACTTAAGAACAAGAATTTGAAATAGAAAAACATTAATCAAGCTTTTCAAAGGGAATACTAAACATTAAACATGAAAAGGAAAACTTACATTGTAATAAAATAATATTAGAAATGGTCTGAAGAAAAGCAATGCAAAACCAACTTGAAGAAAAAAAATAATCATTGTTCTGAAAAAGGCACTATTTTATGATGACCAGGCAATGTTAGAACTTTATACAAAATAAAAAACTAATACAGTTGGTTACTTTTAAGCCATAATCTAGGTGATTATAAATTATATTTTGTTATATCTTGAGGTCTGTGCCAAACATATATCAAAATACAAAAGGAATAAACTCAGAAATCAAACTTGGATGAACTGCCCAGATAATCGAAGGTAATGGCAAATTTTGGAAAGGTATTCCTTAAAATACACAAAAGGGAGTCAAAAGTAAATTCTATTGAGTATAATATTCTAAAAAACTGGACTAATTATGTGCTTTACACAAATTTGATGTTTGAATGAAGGTAAAATTCACTATAGAATCATGAGACTTTGTTGAAATGTAGGTAACATTTGCATGGGTGATAACAAAAACTATATTTTATATGAGGAAACAAATCTAGGAGGATTTTAGAGTTGGAGCGTATGAGAAACAATAACAGAGTAATTGCAAGTCATAATAGACCAAATATCACTTGAGATACATGTTAGACTGATAAGTGAAAATTACTTCTTGTTCAAAAATACCCTACTCTAGGTGAAAATGACCAAGTTTTCTTAGAATGTTAATTATAGTTACAATAACACATAAGACTAACTATATAATTTCTAGAGCCTAAGGTGGGGCTCCTTCTTTTAAAATCATAAGAAATTTAAGAAGCATTAAATGAAGTGTAAAGTCTCTTGAGCTTGGGACCTTATGAAACTGCAGAGGTTGCATGCTAATGAAACCTCGTCAGGAAATAGGAATCATTGTCGTGAAAATGTGCCTATCAGATATCTGACTGCAGGAAACATAATTGAGCACTGGACACAGTTGCTGTGCCCCGAAGTCCATTACAGCACACTCAGCACGGTCATACTTTCAATAGGATCCTCTCAGCAAGGACTGAGTGTCCCTGTCAGGGTTAGTGAAGCTATCTCATTCCTGGGAGATATAACACATGTTATCAGCTGAAAAATCCAGAGGTCTTCATAAGTTGGAAAGGAGAATTATTTATTTTCTATTTATTTCTTGTAAAGCATTACAATCTTCAAGATTGCCCTTCCGACAGACTGGGAATATTAGCCTCCAGCAGAGGAGATTAGCAGGCACTTCAAGGGAGGGGAGAGTGAAACAGGGATTTATGCTGAATGGGTTGGCCACGTATACATATTCAGTAGGTTAAGGGGGATTTCTGATTATTTATAAAAGTGGTTCTAACACATGCATACCAAATAACCACGCATGTTACACAGAACTCCTGCTCACTGAGTCATATGTAACATATGAAAACTTTTTTTTTTTTTTTTTTTTAAGACGGAGTCTCACTCTGTCACCCAGGCTGGAGGGTAGTGGCTTGATCTCGGCCCACTGCAAGCTCCGCCTCCCAGGTTCAAGCCACTCTCCTGCCTCACCCTCCCGAGTAGCTAGCTGAGACCACAGGCGCATGCCACCACTCCCGGGTAATTTCTGTATTTTTAGTAGAGACGGGGTTTCACAGTGTTGCCCAGGCTGATCTCGAATTCCTGAGCTCAAGCAATCCCGCCCAGCTCGGCCTCCCAAAGTGCTGGGATTACAGGCGTGAGCCACCGCGCCCGGCCATGAAAACATTTGAAGGCATCGTAATTAGACCCTACATGTCAAAAGGTGAAGCAGGGACAGGAAGGCACGGTAATGTGCAGCCCTGTGAAACTGGCCAGAAACAGTTCATGGTTAGTGGCCTCTTCTAAGGAGAGTTATAGAAATCAGTCTCTTGTCCAATCCAAGCTGTAGTTATGGTTTGTGGAACAAAGGGTCAGATAGTCAGTGACTGGTAATGAGCTTCAGTTGTTTGAATTTTGTTTTATCTCAAGGCTAGTGCTTGTTTAGCTGCCAGAGAAAAAGAAAAGCCTTGTGGTAATTAGAGCATAGTTTGTTCTTTAAGTGTACGGGGTGTATGGCTTAACCCTTGCTTGGCATGACCTCAGGTCCTGTTTATAATTTGATATCTTATTGCCGCAGATGGTTTGTTCTGTTAGTCTTACGACCTCTATTGTAACATTAATGCTGGTCAGTTGTTGCATCTAAACAAAAAAGGTAGGGGGTGTAACAAGATGTGTCAGGCTTCCCATCCCATCATGGCTGGGAACTCAATATATATATATATATATATTTTTTTTTTTTTTGAGACATAGTCTCGCTCTGTCACCCAGGCTGTGGCGCAATCTTGGCTTACTGCAAGCTCTGCCTCCTGGGTTCATGCCATTCTCCTGCCTCAGCCTCCCGAGTAGCTGGGACTACAGGCGCCCACTACCACGCCCAGCTAATTTTTTTATTTTTTATTTTTGTAGAGACAAGGCTTCACCGTGTTAGCCAGGATGGTCTCAATCTCCTGACCTCATGATCTGCCAGCCTCAGCCTCCCAACGTGCTGGGATTACAGGCGTGAGGCACCGCGCCCGGCCCGGAACTCAAGTTTTAAGGTTTCTTTAGGGTCCCCTTGGCCAAGAGTGGATCCATTCAGTTGGTTGGGGGACTTAGGATTTTATTTAGTTTTCAGCTTAGTTTACAACAGATGACTTAGGCTTGAAAACTTATCACTGTTCTTGCTATATCTTTGTTGGTACTGTACCACTGTCGATAATGTTTTTTTTTTCTATCCGACGTTTCTCACTGAGTCAGCCCTGCCTCATGGTGTGATGACTTTCCCGAACTTTTAAGGCTCCCACCCATTCTCTCTTGCCTAATAAATCTCTTGCATGTTTAATGCTATTTTCTTTGCTTCTTGGAGGACTCAAACTAAAGCATGTGGTTCCAGCAGTGATCTGAAGCAAAGAGGCTGCATTCTGAAATCGCTTACTCATCACATGGTTAGCCAACATGATGATATCCAGAGTTGTATGTATGGCATATATAGTGTGGCAGTGGAGGTTTACTAAATACTTCACTGAGGTGCCCTGGGAAATGTTACACATGCGGGAGTTACGCTTGCAGGGGCAATGCTCCAGGCACTAGAAAATTATGGACCATAGCATTGATGGCTGGTTATTTCTGACATTCTGCAGAGGGATGAGAGACTTAAGGTGATTAATATCAGATAAATTTTGAGAGTCAAAGTGCCTATGTTGCAGCTTATGAGTAGTGCTTTATCTCCTGTAGTTGTAAGATAAACATAGCTGAGCAGAAAATAAAGTATCAAGTATTTAGAGGTACAGAATTAGTGAGTATTTAAATACTCATGACTGACATATTACAGTCAACCATGGGAGTATCACAGATACTGAATATCGAGGCTGCTTGATTAAGGATGTGAGCTGACAGAAATAGGTAATTATTTTTATACTTACATGAAGTGTGTAATTATGTCCTGTCTCCCAGTAGACCAAAGAAGACAGAGGCTGATGGAAATGTGCATGCTGGCATTCCTCATATCCTTGGGAAATGGTGTGTTCTTTTTGCCTTCCCAGTGGGACACAATCATCTGGCTATTTTCCTCACCTCGCTGCCAGAGAATTGCATTTTAGGAATGTGTTGGTGTAGCAACGCCAGCATTGCTACAGGAAGCCAAGCAATGTCTCTTCATTGCTGGCTAGGTAAAACATAGGAGTAGTGATTACAGTGCTGAGTTCATCAACATCCATGTGGCCCCACACTAATAGAGGCCAGTTGACAGTACTTAATTACCAGGAGCCAGAAGGCTGCAATTACTGTAATACATAACAAATTTGGAAGGGCAGGCAAGGAGACTGCCAGCTGGGAATTGTGTCAATGGTTAATAGATAATGGTATCCCTTGGGATCTTCAACAATGATGCACATGTAGGTGTGAGAGTGGTTACCTCAACCAAAATGACACGTTCTCAGTTCCCAGACTTTAATTAGTTTTCACTTGTGAAATCCATTGACTGAAGAGGAGTCTGAATGCTTAGTAGGAAGTATTCTGCAACTGCACGGTAAGCTTATCCACACTTATTCCCCCAGTTCTTCTCCAAAAGAACCTATGGCCATTTAGTCAGTTGACTGTACGATGAGGAAAGGAGAATGAGTAGAAATTTTGAAAACTGTCGAACACAAAGTTCTGATATGACATGAATACCCAGAGACCCATGTATCACCATGAGCTTCCTGTGAGCATGGGGGTTTATGAGGAACAAGTAATAAATGACACCATGCTTTACAGTGGGTTATAGATCCACTGATAATATTCACCCTACCTATCGTCTATAAGTAGGATTTATACACATGATAATTGGAATAATTTCTACATTGCATCCCTGCATGTGCAGTGAGAGCTAACTTAATGGGAATATGCAGTCAAAATCTCTGAAATTGCCAACTCCCATCTCTCAACTCCACAAAGCAATACTTTGTTAGAAAAATCAATGTATTGGCCTGTAGCAAATAGAGAGGAAGATACTCTGATCCAGCAAAACGTGGCAGAGGTAGACTAAGGATAAATTGAGAATTAAGTTAAAAATATCTTTAACAGCTGTGTCTACTTCAAAGGATTAGAGGAACAACAGAGGAAAATTAAACATTAAAGAAAGATTAAAAGGATATTTTCTTGCTATAGTGAAGGAGGTAGCAAATTTGGAATGTTTTTGCAGTCACTGATGTAGTGCAAGTTATTTAAGTCCTTGGAAGCTGAAATGCTGAAGGAAGGCGATGCTTTGGGGAGGACCACCTGGCTAAGTACATGTAGTTTCTTACTGGGTGCATAAGGTTACAAAAATTGGACACATCAAGGAAGCAGCTTCAGTTCAGAAATCTGTTAATGATGATTCTCCAGCTGGTAGAAATGTTCGAACAAGAGGGGAGCCTTTTCAAAAGCCTCAATTTATGGACTAAATAATTCAGGAGGAAAAAGAAAGAAGGAGAATGAAGAAAGACACCCGGTAGAATGCATTCCAAAAATTTCTTAAGCTTCTCCAGAGACTCAAGCAATGCAGACAGAATAGCATGAAATGGGAATCAGATAAAAGCTGGGATGTTAACGGTGACCTGTCCTAAATTTGGAGTGCCCTGGTCAAAATAGAAAATTTATTCTGTCCCTGGAAGAGCTCATCTCTGCATTGTAATTCCTGCATGAAATTGTTAGAGAAGGAAATGGAAATTAAATGATTTCAAATATTCAGAAGGTCAATTAACGGGGAGAAGTTGCCATTAAGAAGTCATTGCAGAAAATACAGGCATAGGAAAGGATCATAATTAATTTCCTGGTGGATGATTTCTGTTATCTGATTTTCACTTTTTTTCATAAGCTCTAGTCAGCTTGCATGGACAGATTAGATTTAGTATGAAACTAAGATGATTTTCTGTTTTCTAAAATAGAATAATAAATATTAGAGAATGATATTCTTTGAAGCAATCATTTTCTTCATCGACTTGAAATATAAGAGTGCAGAGCTAGAGGTCTGATATCCCTCTGTCCTTTGGAATTAGGCAAATGTGAGGTGCTTGAGAAGTACAGTTTAGATAAATTTTATAAACTGACTTTGGATATTCTTATAAAGGGTCAGCCATTACAAAGAATAAAGTCGAAAATGAAGCTATATGGATGGAAAGCGTAACTAACCTGGGGTTCAGACAAATACTGGAGACACGTATTGCTTTCCTTGCCCAGCAGCTTTCCTTCAAAGACACATTGATTTTGCATGTGCAATTACGAATTATGTAATAATTACCACTTTTTAAATTCTTATCACCTTGACTGATCTATTGATTGATCTAGGGATTTTGATTTCACCAAAGTTACACTAAACAGTTTTCCAAAACTAATAGTGGGGCTCCATGTTTCTCTGGGTAGAAGCATGCTCAGTTTTTACCACTGGCATTGTTTCCTGGCACGTGTTGGAAACTTGCTTGGGAGAAAGAAGCCAATAAGGAATGGGAAACACTGACAAAAGATGAGGTGAAAGAGATTTCACGGTGAAGCACCTAGAATTTGATGCTGAGGATAATCTATCCTCTTGCTTTTGCTAGAGTTATGTGAGTTTTCCAATAAGTAATATTTGGCCAACGATACTTTGATTTGGGATTTCCTACAGAGTTTCTATTAAAGAAAAAAAAAACAGAAGATGATTACATTTAGAAATGTTGACTTTCATAAAAAAATTTTAATAATTTTTTCAACAGTAACTTATAATTTAAAAATAGATATTACTTGATATTGGGTAGGAAATGGCAAAATTAATACTTCAGTGATTTTGCTGCTGTTGACATCATTTTCTTTGAGATATACCAACAGTTATTTCAGTAGATAAACACCTCATAAGGGAAGGGGGTTTATCTCTTTTGTTTTCTACTTATCTTCAATATCTAACTCAAAAATAACTCAATACATATTTTTTGAATTCTTAAATGTACTATGCATTTTACTAAAATGACTAAGAGTTACGACGGATAATGCAGTTGACCTAGGAAAAGGAGAAAAACTCAGCTTAAAATAATGCATAGCGGCTAGGCGAGGTGGCTCACCCCATAATCCCAGAATTTTGGGAGGCTGAAGCGGGCGGAACACCTGAGGTCAGGAGGTCGAGACAAGCCTGGTCAACACGGTGAAATCCCGCCTCTACTAAAAATACAAAAATTAGCTGGGCATGGTGACGGGTGCCTGTAATCCTAGCTTCTTGGGAGGCTGAGGCACGAGAATCACTTGAACCTGGGAGGCGGAGGTTGCAGTGAACTGAGATCACGGCTTTGCACTCCAACATGGGCAACAGAGTGAGACTCCATCTAAAAATATATATATAATAAAAATAATGCAGCTGGGCACAGTGGCTCACACCTGTAATCCCAGCACTTTGGGAAGCTGAGGTGGCGGATTACCTGAGGTCGGGAGTTCGAGACCAGCCTGACCAACATGGAGAAATCCCATCTCCACTAAAAATACAAAATTAGCTGGGTGTGGTGGCACATGCATGTAATTCCAGCTACTCGGGAGGCTGAGGCAGGAGAATCAGTTAAACCCAGGAGACAGAGGTTGAGTCGAGTCGAGATCACGCCATTGCACTCCAGCCTGGGCAACAAGAGCGAAATTCTGTCTAATAATAATAATAATGCATAGCATTAACATTGACTTTATTAATGTCCTCTTATGATTCTTTTAAGAAGCTTCTGGATCTAATAGCAAATGAACATTTTCTAAAAGGTAGAGCTGCCTATTTTACTGGTCATATTAAAGATAGAATTGGTTGAAGTTTTCACATAGAAACATCAGACTTTCCCTGACTTACAGCAATTCTTCTCTGCTGAGGAGGACATAAAGAACAATACCTTTGTTGATACTCTTAAGTAATTTGATAAAATGAATTTGATAAGCACATGCTATCTGCAATGAAGGTAAAGTGATTTTGAAGTCAGGTAAGGACTGGCTCATTCTCTGCCTTTTTTAGGCAATGAGAGATACTGTATCAATATACAGTGTTTGCTTAACATACAAACACTAATTATCTTTTTTACTTTAAAAATATATAATTGTTTGAAATCAATTCTTAAGACAGCATATAGTTGAATAATTGTTTATCCCTTTTGGCAATTTCAATCTTTTTATTGGTGTATTTAGGTCATTTACATTTATATCATTTACATTATTCCAATCATTGAAATGTTTGGAATTACTTCTATAATTTCCTTATTTTTTTTCCTTTGTTCCCTCTGATTTACATTGTGTTTCCTGTGGGTCATTTGAACATTTTTCAGTAATGCATTTTAAGATATATAATTTTGATTTTATCTCAATACCAGTTTCTTTTAGTAGTTGCTTTGGAGATTGCAATGTACGTACTCAAATTTCACACTGTGTGAAACCAACATTTACCATATCGGCCCCTGTATATCTAATTAGTTTTATAATATATTTCATCTACATACAGTAAAAATCAAGTTAGGCAGTGCTATAATTTTTGCTTTCAATCATCAAGTGTGTTATAAAAACTCAAAAGGTAAATTAGTATATCTGCCCATGTTAGTTGTTCTTACTTCACTGCAAAGGCTCCAAGTCTCTCACTGGCATTATTTCCATTCAGTCTGAATAATTTATTTTAATGGCAATCCTTTTATAGCAGATTTGCAGATAATAAGTTTTCTCACATTTTCTTCATCTGAAAATGTCTTTATTTCATATTCATTTCTAAATTATATATCCAATAGAACTAGAATTTTCTTTCACCACTTTAAAAATAGTATGTCCCTTTTTCTTTATTATTAATATTTTTATTAGGACTCTGATGTCCTACAAATTTTTGCTCCCTTGCAGGTTATGTGTCATTTTGCTCTGGCTACATTCAGAATTTTTCTTTTTCTTAGTCTGGCGCAGTTTTGTTATTATGTACTTAATCATGGCATTATTTGAATTAATGTTATTTGAGATTCTCTGACTTTCTTGAATTTATAGATTTAAGTTTTTTGCCAAATCTAGGAAACTTTCAGCCATTAATCTTGTAAATATTTTCAGCGCCACCTTCTTTCTCCTTTCCTTCTGGAACTCCTATTACATAAATATTTAGCATGGTGTTAATTTCTTACAGGTCCCTGAGGATTGCTTCTTCTTTTTTGCACCTTCTCCATCTCTGTTGTTCAGATTGGATAATGTCTGTCGATTTAACTTGACATTCAATGTCTCTTCTGTCATTTTCATCCTGCTGTTAAGCTCATCTAGTGCATTTTTCAGTAAGTCTGTTTTATGTTGTGTCTGTTAACATTTCCACTTCATTCTCCTTTATATGTTTCATTTATTTGTTGAGGTTTTCTGTTTCATTTTGTTTTGCTTCTGCTCAAGAGTGAGCCTAGGAGTTCATGGAAAACTTTAGAGGGTCACTTTCCCACCCACTGATGCCTTGTAATCTTCCTGGAGCTTTCTGGTTCTCTGGGGCTCCTCTTTCTGCTTCTTTACCTAGAAAGTTTGGCTTTACTTACCAGAATCTCTGGCACACTTCGATGACTATACCTATCTCAATCTTTAAGTTTTAGAAGGGGAAAGAGAGAGAAAGAGAGAGAAAGAGAAAAAGACAGAGAGAGAGAGAGAGAGAGAGAGAGAGAGGTCTAAGAGCAATAGTGGTTTGTTCCAGCCTCTTGGGACCACTGCCTTACCACTAAGAAAGGAATATTCACCTATAAGAGTTCCAACTCTTGTAATACGTTGTTGTAATCTCCGTGAATCCCTCCACTCTGTGATCCTGAGTTAACTTTTCAGCTCCTTGAATCAGACAAAAGCTTTTCATGGTGTTCTCTTCCTTTGAACATGAATTCTCACTTTTGTGTAAACCACAAATATGTCTGCGTAGCGTCCTGGCCCTGAAAACAGGGATAAATTGTTGGTAACTTACCACTAGTTCAGTGTTGACTTGAATTCTTCCTCAACTAGTCTACTTTTCACAGCCCTGGGATAGTAGCTTCATACAGGCTCAGCAGGTTCAATGTTTGTGTTCTGTGTTCTGTGGGAGAAATTAGGTAAAATATGCTTACTTCATCTTACTGGGAACCAGGACACAAACATTCTTGTATTGTGATCAGAATATGTATGCATTTTATATGTTGCATTGAAGAAAAAATTAGATGATAAAATCATTTTGATAAAACATTGCTAATGCTCACCCTTTCATCATCTCCTATTGATAATATAGATTATTTAGTTTGATAATTTTTGCTTCTTATCATACGGACTGTGCAATTTCACAGAGCTAGTAAATGATTATGATTAATTAATTTCAAAGGAGTGGTCATAATAACATATCTAACACTTGAACTTGGATACCTTCCACATTCTACTATCCCATCCACATTCTACTATTCCATGCACATTCTACTATTCCATCCACATTCTACTATCAAGACTTTTTCTTCATTATTGATTTTTTAAAATTCTTAACATTTAAAAATGCTATCTCATTCATGGAAACACCTATAGGTCTCTTCTATGAGTTATTAAGAAAATTTATCATCAGTTTAAAATAACCCTTGATTTAAATAGAATGTTAAGTTAAAAAAAAAATACAACAGTGTACTTCTGTCTTTTACAGCTGTAAACTTTATGTCTTTTGAATGGAAAAAAATGTTGGCATCTCCCCCAAAAAAACTCCAATCATCATATCACATATTTCCCATGACTATATGTATGAAAGAACAGGCATTGTTTCTTTTTCATAATATATACATTATCTCAGCCTCATATCCATGCAAACACCACACAAAGAACCAGAACTAATGGTTTAAGAAATAAATTTCTAACAGAATATGTAAAACCTGGTACTTCAAATTTTCTAGTAATTTTGAAGCTCTATAAGCATACATTTACAGTAAAGTCCTCTATTATATCTTTAGGTTTTAACTAGAAAGAGCAAAGATTATCTATGCCATGTATTTGTAAAGAATATATATAGGTTATACAAGTTTCCCTATAATTTATACATTAATGTATGTGTCCATTGTAATAAAAATAGATTTTTATGGGTCTGCTAACAAAATTATATTTGAAGGTACATTTCCATTTTATATTGACAAAATTAACATAATTTCAACTAATTATTTTCTTATATTATTTGTGGTATAGTTCATTTCTTTTACATAATTTTAAATAACTGTTGTTATTTACAATAAATCTGAATATTTCATCTTATCAAATGCATCAGTTTTAAAAACAAACCCATGCTTTTAGTATAGATGGTATGATGAGTAATTCAAATTTAGTATCATAACAAGCAAATTCACACTGAGCTACTTTTGCGTAACTGTATACATTTTTCCTCATTAATGTATCTTCCTGTTATTAAAACTCTATTACTTTGGAATTTGAAAATGAGTCTGAAATAAAACAGTGAATGTTGTATTTAGCATTGTTATTTTTCTGACATCAGAATGATCGGGATGATCTATTAGGATTTTTCTTTACTTCTTTTTAAAAATATTGCTTGGGGCCATTGAGATGGCTTTAAGTTTATCCTGCTGAGAGGCTAAGCAGAAAGGATTAATGTAGGGTATGTTCCTGCATTTATAAGAGCTAAAGTAGGTTGTTGAGAAGCAGAACACCACAAATCTGAAGGTACATTTAGCAATGACTTTAACAGATTATCACCCAATTTTGAGAAGGAGGAGAAAAAATATGTCCTCCAGCAATTTTATTCATTCATATATAATTGGAAAGCTATGATATAGACATGTAAGCTGATTTCTCAAGAGTAATTATTTAGATTCTCCATTTTCAAAAGAACTAGTTGCAGGAGCAGTTGTATTTTTTTGCCTCATCATCTAAACATCTATTAAATCTTCTTCCATTAAAATTTGATCTTTTGTGGGAACTGCTGTGAACAAAAATGAAGCAAAGAGGCTTTTCCTCAGGTTCTTTTGCCTTACTTCACTTTTGTAAATGAGAAATACTTAAATGTGCCAGAGAATCAAAATTTCCTGCAGGGCAATTTTAGCTTTAGCTACAGCAGCAGAAAGAATTGCCTTTTTAAAGCCTATCGTTTGTTTCTCTGGGATGAGTTTTTATTATACTTCATGATAGATGCCTCATTTTTAAAAAGTATGTGTATATGAGTTAGACACTGACTATAAAGTACCTAAAGGTTTAATATTGCTACTCGTTCCGATTTTTGTATTCTACTTAATTAAACCATAATTATAAAAGATTTTATATCTCTTCTTAATTTTTATTTGTTTACAAGTTAAGTTTAGTTATTGTGAATAAAACAATGCAATTACTTTCAATTTATATTTCCAGAGACTTTCATTTTTTAAATCTTTAGTACACTGAGCTAGTGGAATTTTTTTCTAATAGGATTTTCAGTTTGGTTAGGGTCAAGACTAGGATATTGTCATACATGTTTAACTTTTTCAAATAACATTTTGTAGAGGATAAAATAATACACAACTGCATATTAAATAATTTTGATTTGTTATATGTAATATATATTATATATATTTTATATATTTATATATATTTTTTATATATATATATGTGCTTCTCAGTTATCCTCTGTGTTTCTTTTAGTTGCTGGAATTTATGGGGAGAGATCCATGTATTTAAACTACTATTCCATGGTGGATTGAATAAATGCCCAGATAATTAAATGTCATTTAAAAATTTTAAATACTCAGTAAGGCTTTTAAGAAAATTTGAATAAAATTATGTAAAAGTTTTTCTTCTAGGTACAAAAAGATGTTGAGAAATTGAGCTCCTCAGTGAGAGTAGCCAGGATAAGTAGAAATCAGAAAGCATTAAAATACCAAAAATAAAGTTGGTTTATCAAAAAGTAGGAAATTATTGGTTTTTAAACTCTCTTCTAATATTATAAAACTGATATACTAAAGATGCCTTAAGACATCTTAGGGAAGAATTGAAAGCAGGCAAGTGAAAGTGGCTAAAAGAGAAATCTTGGGTCAATATTAGAAAGTATTTTCTAACGACTAGTCATTTCCCTTCTGATGTGCAATACATAACAATCAGGGACATTGTAAAGGGGTTTCAGCATTAGAAGAGAAATCATATTAAAGTCATCTCTGAGGACATCTGAAACTAACAATCTATGAGTTCAAAGTGTCCATTCTACTTTTAATTAGCCTCAGCACATTTATTTTACTTCATTTTGTTTTTAGTTCAAAGAAGATAATGGAAATAAAATCACAACTGTATGTCATCCTTTTATATCAGAAGAAAAATAGTTTTAATTAGGTTTAGTAATTTAAAAAAGTCAAAAGTTTAAAGGGAGTGAATGTCATCATTTTCCTGTGAAAATTATTCATGCATATCATTGTTGCTTACCAATCAAATAGACATAATTATAATAAATATTATGTGGAGAATCATAAGCAGATAAAAATTGTCTGTTTTGTGGTGTTTAATTAGTAGTCCAAATGGCTTTTAGAAATTGAATTCTGTTAGAATACCACCTAATATGTTAATTTATTACATTGTATTATGATAGTGATTTATCATGTTATAATAACAGAAAAATGTAAAGAAAAATGTGAGGAACTATTTTATTCAGCTGTAAAATACAGAACAAATGGTATGAATATAATAATGCTCTGATTCATTGTTATCAAGGATGTGTATAAATGCGCTACTTGCTACATTTCTGGTGAGTGTTTAAATTTCTAGAGTTGATTGAAGGGCAATTTGAGGAAGTATATTACTTTAAGATGTTAATAGCTTTTTACTTCAGAGTTCCAAATATAGGATTTTATCTGAGGAAATTGATCATAGATGAACATATAGCAATACATGTAGTAGTTGCTATTGCAAGACTGTTTATAGTGTTGAGTATAAATGACATATACTAAAAACTACTACTATAAATTGATGATGTCTAAACATACATTAACTGACTTAAAACTCACAACAACCGTATACTTTAGCTACAAATGGCATTTGCATTTAACAGGTGCTGAAATAGAGGCACAAAGAGGTAACATAACTTGCCCAGCATAATAAAGGCTAAAAGCAGAAAAGTGAAGATTTATATCAAGAAAAATGATTTAAATTGATTCCAATACCTAGCTCTTAGTATTCTTATAATACTGTCTAAGTGACAAAAGCATATTAATTTAATAATGGGATACTCTGCACCCATAAATCGTAATTTTGCTTGTAACATTTAATACTGAGAAAAATAGCATGTTAGAAAGATTTTATATCCTAAAATAGATTTAAGAATCTTAATGTTTTAAGTCAGTTAATCCTCTAAATACCCCTATAAATTAGACAATATTTACATCTCATATTTATAGGTAATAAAACTGAGACAGAGAGATGAATTAACTTATAAAAATTTACTTAGCTAGTTAAGTGAAGGTAGGTTTCAATCTAAGCACATCTGGTAATGCAGAACTATTGATGACAGACTATGTTTTCTTTTGTCTGCAATTATATTATTTCACATTAATTTGCCATGAATATGTATATTGAGAATAGTTTTTAAATATTTGGATTAGCATGTATTTGAAATTATTTGACCAATTTCATGTTTTCCAAATCATTGCTTTTGTTTTAGATACAGATCTTACTGATGATCCTTTAAGATAACATGTCTTTTTCCCCTCAAGATACTTTGAAAAATTGCTTTTCCTTTTTCATTTTCAGTGGTTTCAGTATGATTCCAATCATGTTTTTCCTTGTATTTCTCCCACTTTGAGTTCACTTAGCTTCTTGAATTTATGTGTTGCTACCTTTGATAATTTTTTAATATATTTTCTTTTCTGCTTTATTTCTTCTTTCTCCTCTCTTTCTGGAACTCCGTTGACTCAAGTTTTAGACTCTTACTGTGTTCTGAATGTGTCACAGATATTTTCTTTTTCCATTTTTCCAGTTTCAGTATTTTATAATCACCTGCTTTCAAGTAAACTAGTAATATTTTGAAGTACTCATTCTACTGTTAATCCTATACAAAGGGTTATTACTTAAAAATATTTTCTTAAGCATTTGTATCATGTAGAAGTGATTGATTTTATTGATGTCACTTTTCTTCATCGATTTATCTATTTTTCTAGCATTTTTACTAATACCTTTGTATTTCTATTATTATGATGATTATTTTAAATTTTTTATTTACTAACCCCAATGTCTATGTTATCTGTAGGTTTGATTCCAATGTTTATTAATTTCTATTCATTACCAGTATTATTATCCTATGTCTTGTCACATTTAATTTTTTAGTAGTATTCTAGGCAAGATACAGAAAGGAAAAGAAGGAGTTCTAAGTGATACCTTTTAGAGGATCATTTTTATTTTCCACTGGGAGACAGAGAAGTGGTTGATCACCTCAATTCAGTCAGGGATCTAGTCGGGTCTGGAAACTTTTGCAATTTTTGAAAGAATCACTTCTCCTTTGGTTTTTTCTGTTCTATGTGCATACTCCTAACAGTCCTAACAGATTTGTATTTGAGGATCTGACTGTTTTCTGTCTTCTCAAATGGAGAACTGTGGGAGTTTGTTATTTGGAAGTTTCAAGTTTTGCAGTTTGTCTTCCTTCCCCATGCAATATCCAGTCACAGCAAATGTCTTAGATAGAAAACAGGATTTGGGTTTGAGAGAGGCTCCTCTCTTTAGATCAGACTATTTCTTCCAAATATTCCAAGACTATAAGAAATGATATTTTCCTTCCAGAAACTCTTCACCTCCTATTTAGAAAAAAAAAATTAGCTAATGAACCATGGAATAAAATCAATCAGGCATTTTTGACTCCAGAACTTTCAAAATTATTGTTGCAGAGCTCTGCAAACATGCAAATCTTTGCTAGATTTTCTTTCCTCAGCAGGCTACCTATTTATAGGCGAAGTTCAATCAGCCCATGCCCAGAATCAGCAAATACAGCCTCTGAAGAAATACCAGTGATAAACTGCTTACCTTGTAAAGGCTGTCCCTCTGTAATTTCAGTTTATTAAATCTGATTTTCTTACAAAGTATTCTTACTTCTTTAAAAACTATATATTTTTATGTATCTCAGTTTTTTTTGTTTCCTTTGATTGGTGCAAGAAAAGAATAGCCAGCTGCCATTTTTACCTCAGTCAGAAGTGAGTGTATTTTATTAGGGTTTATTTTTCTATAATTATATTCTTAATTTCCAAAAAAAAAATATATGCTCTTTTTAAAATCTGCTTATTTCAATAATTTCCCCATTCCTCTAGATATTCTATATTGTATTTTTAAATTTAAACTTTGTAGGAATAGTTATTTTATACTATACCCAATGTCAAATCAAGCAGAACAGTTTTTCCCTACATTTTCTGCTGATTTTCACAAATCATGCCTTGTTTCTTTTTGTGCTTATTTACTTACTTTTCTTTAAGCTGTTTATGCTATTTTGAAAATATTTGTGTGTTTACTCTGAGGAATAGTGTAAAGCAATATTCCTCTAAAAACTATTTATTACTTGGCTATTATCACTTTAAGTACTTTCATTTTATTATTTATTTGTTTATTCATTTTCTAATTTCAATAGCTTTATAGGTACAAATTGTTTGTGGTTACATAGTTGAATTGTATAGTGATGAGGTCTGGGCTTTAAGAGAACATGTCACTGGAATAGTGTGTACTGTGCCAGATCACTTTCAATATTTTCATCTGCTGATGTTTTTGAACATCCAAGTAAGGCAAATTATGTATATAAAGACCTATGAATGTCAGCTTGGCTTTAAAATTTCTCTAGGAATAAACTGCTCCACTTTACAAAATGCCAAATTGACTTTTTTTTTAATTTTTGCGGTTCTTTAAGACAAGGCTGTATCCCTTAGGAATTGTAATAATATGAGCAAGAATCTTACTAAACTTGCCATGTGTGCTGGCATAAAGTGTTGTCTCCACTTCCACAAAATCTGAATCTATGAAAACCAGTGTTTACATTTTTCTTATATAACAAATTTCTCAGGGGAAAAGCAGCGCTGATAACCGCTTTACTTTACTGCATTTGGCATGATACATCCTTACAACCTTATTAGCTCATGAATGAATTAAAATCGATAGATAGATAGATGATAGATATATAGATATCAATAATCAAATATTTTAGGAGTTTCATAAATCTAGATTCATTTTCAGCCATAATATCAGAAATTATGCCTCCTTCCATTCACTTGTCCGTCTACTTCATTCCCCTTTATTGACCTTACACTTACCCAGTTCATCAATGATCACAACTTGTCCAAATCCAATGGGCACTTTGTGATATCATTTTACTGGCTCAGCGGCACATTGGAATATATTCTCCCATTCTATCTCACTTGAATAATTTGTCTTTGTTTTCATGCATCTTCAGGGTTTGGTTTCTCTCTTCACTTATCTTTGTTTTTCTGTTTGTTTGTTTGTTTGTTTTTTCTTCCTCTGTATTTTTTCTCTTGGTCTCCTTGCTAATCCTTCCACCTATTAAAGTCTGGGAAACTTCAGGAATGGATTTGCTTTGATAACACTTTAAATCTGTGTCCGAATTTCTCTGCAGAGGTCACTGTATCCAAACCCATAGCATGTAGGATCTATGCTGATAAGCTTCAAAATTGTTTCCAGAGCCTCAAACTCTTCCCTGTGCTATGGACTCATACAATAAAATATCTACATAAAATCATATTCATTTAGGCCGGGTGCAGTGGCTCATGCCTGTAAGTCCATCACTTTGGGAGGCCAAGGCAGGTGGATCACCTGAGGTCAGGAGTTTGAGGCCAGCCTGGCCAACATGATGAAACCCCGTCTCTACTAAAAATACAAAAAATTAGCCAGGCATGGTGGGGGGCACCTGTAATCCCAGCTACTTAGGAGGCTGAGGCAGGAGAATCACGTGAGCCTGAGAGGTGAAGTTTGCAGTGAGCCAAGATCACGCCATTGCACTCCAGCCTGGGTGATAAGAGCAAAACTCTGTCTCAAGAAAACAAAATATATATATATATATTTAGATTTAGATTTATTATATATATATTTATGCATTTTTTAGATTCATTATATATATTTACATATATATTTAGATTCATTATATATATTCATTCATTTAATACATGTATCGTAACACTTATTCTGTTCTGTATCATCAGGATATAACATTCAGGCATTAAACAGAATAGACAAATTAACTAGTCCCATGAAGCTTTCATGCTGCTAAAGAAGCTGGAACATAGTTAGATCAATGTGTTAAAAATCAGTTGATGATTACTGCCAAGGTGAAAACCAAAGTGCAAAAAGAGATATAAAATGTGAAGGTTGCAATTTTCACTTTGATTTCTAAGAGATATCTATCTCTGAATTGATATGTCACTAGATTTTTACTATACCAAACCAGTTCCTTTCCATATACATTTCAATAATGTAAATAGCATCCACTAACTGTATCAGTCAAAAAGTGGAAACTGTCTTATGATCCTTATGTCAAATATCCAATCCATCAATAAACCATCAAAGTTCTAAATCCAAAATATTTTATTTTATTTTATTTTTATTTTTATTTTTGAGACAGAATCTCACTCTTGTCTCCCAGCTGGGATTCAATGGCTTGATCTCGGCACACTGCAACCTCTGTCACCTGGGTTCAAGCGATTCTCCTGCCTCAGCCTCCTGAGTAGCTGGGATTACAGGTGCACGCCACCACACCCGGCTAATTTTTGTATTTTTAGTAGAGACAGGGTTTTTTGCCATGCTAGTCAGACTGGTCTTGAACTCCTGACCTCATGATCTGCCCTTGTCAGCCACCCAAAGTGCTGGGAATATAGGTGTGAGCCGCTGCACTCAGCTAAATATTTTAAATTTTTTTTAAATTCAACTTTTATTTTAGGTTTTGGGGATACATATTCAGGTTTGTTACATGGGTATATTGTGTGATGCTGAGATTTTGGATACAAATGATTCCATCACCCATATAGTAGGCATAATACCCAAAACTTAGTTTTTCAACCATTTCCCCTGTTTATTTCAAGCAAGTCCCCAGTGTCTTGCCATTATTGCCACCTTTATGTCCATGAGTACCCCATGTTCAGTTCCCAGGTATAACTGAGAACACGTGGTATTTGGTTTCCTGTCCCTGCATGTTCATTTGACAATGAATGGCCTCCAGATGCATCCCTCCTGCCACAAAAGACATGATTTCATTCTGTTTTATAGCTGCATAGTATTTAATCATGTATATGTACCATATTTTATCCAATCCACCATTGCTGGGCACCTATTTTTGTCTGTATTGATGATGCATTTTTCTAATTCAAATTCAGTACCCACCTAATTAGTAGACTCTTCTTGACTTTTATCTGGTAATAATTAATATTCTAAATATTTTATGCAATACTCAGAGTCTTTTGAATCAGGTAGCAACAAACTCAGCTTAACATTTTGATGACTTTGTATTTGTATAGCATAAAACAAAGCAAATCACAGCCAATTTTCTACCCTATGATGGTTTCTAACTAGCTCTGCAGAATTGTTTCCTTGTAATGATCTCCTTACTCCCTTCCACTTTCCTGCAATTTTATTTTTTTCTTGATGAAATGCTCATAGTTCTTGCCTGCTAGTGCTATTTCTCTGTATTAAAAGTTATTCTTTTGGATGAGTGGTTGGCTCCTTCTCATTCTTCAGGTGTCAGCTCAAATATCATATATTCAATTAGATCTTTATTGACTGTCTAGTCTAAATTAAATTACCCTACTTCACACAGCTGTGGGCAATCACACCATTGTGTTTATTCCTTCAGATTATTTATGATTTCGTATAATCATTGTATTTTATTTTTATTTGCTTGTTTATATTAATTTCCCCCTACCTGTGTATAATTTACTTGAAAACCAAGATATTTCTTGTCTTCTTTGAAATTATATACTTGGCACTATAGCACGTTAGTAAACTATTGTTGAATGACAGAATGTTGTTGAGTGAAAAGATGAAATAAGTTTCTTGCATATCTTCTCATCTAAAACTTAGAACATTCTTGTGAAAGAGGCAGGTGTGTTGTTTGATTTGTTTATAATTTGTTTTTTTCTTATTTTTTTCTTCTATCCACCTGCCTCAAAAGGTATTTTAGTTGCTTGAATGAAACTAGTGATTTCTGTAATTTAACCAAGACTTTTATAAGTCTGTAAAATATATTATATTTATGATTATATTTGGAAATAACTTTAATGTTATTTAGACAGTGTCACCAGCTAATAATTGTATATTTGTCATGTATGCCTTCTAATTATTTGTTATATATACCTTCCAGTATTGGAATCCCTTAAAGTTATTCTTCCATCTGTCCTGTTCTTTGTAATATCACATGCAATGCCTGCCCATCCACTTTATCCAGGTCAACATAGCAAGAAGAAATTACATCTCATTAAACTATCCAGTCAGGAAAGTGGATACAATCGACTGAGTAACATTGAGTCAGTTTTTAGTTTTGGATTTAGGATTCATATGCTTCAATGATATTTCTAAAGGGGGTACAATATTAGAAAATTATACAAACATATTATGTACACTGGAAATTATTGTATAAATTTCCAGTTAATGGAAAATTACACAGATAATGAGTGTACAGCATGGTTTTTTATTAAAAAATGAAAAAGAAAGCCACCAATTTAACAACAGCTTTAATGAAGAATGAGAGAATTAACATAATCCTAAAATATGTCTCTATATTCTCTTTCTAAGAACTACATCTGACTTCTGACCTTGAGGTGCCCAGCAACCACCAGCACTTAACACTGACCTTTTCACTTATCTGAAACATATTATTCCCTATGTAAATAAATTCTGTCTAGACACATTTGGTTTGCATTACTTATCAAACCCTCAAACATTCTACTGAATAAATTTGTAGAAAATACCAAAATTTAAAAAAATACCACATGTTCTCACTTATACGTGGGAGCTAAATGATAAGAACTTATTAACACAAAGAAGGAAACAACAGACACTGGGGTCTACTTGAGGGTGGAGGGTGGGAGAGGGAGAGGAGGAGAAAAGATAACTATCGGGTACTGGGCTTAATACCTGGGTGATGAAATAATCTGTACAACAAACCCCCATGACATGTGTTTACCTATGTAACAAACCTTTCCATGTACCCACAAACCTAATATAAAAGTTAAAAAAGTTTCTAATTAACTTAATTATAATATACTATACTGACCACAAACAACAACTTTAGTGTAGCACCTAGGAAATTAAATGTGAATTAGTGGGTCATATTTCATTAATACTTGAGAAAAAAATGTTAATGAAAGCTGAAGAGATTTCACATGATGGTAGTAAAACTTAATCAATTACAAAGAAAAAAATAATTTAAAAGAAAAAATATAGTGAGAAAAAGCCTTTTTAAAAAATGTGTTGCCCAAGATAGAACTTACCTGTGAATACTGCATCATGGAGTATTTTCAAATACATAGATCCCTATCTGAGGTATTCAGGTAGAATACAGGAATTTACAACTGAGCTTTAGCCTCATCCCAATATTCTGCAGAAACCAACCATAAACAAGTGTTATACCTCCATTTTGTTTTCATTTTATTTCAAATAGGAATTGTAATATTATTATATATATTACATATTCTAATGTTTTACAATGTATATGTACATAAAGATATACATATGTGTGCACATGCATGTATGTAGATGCAGATTTAGATATAAGTATAAATATGTGTACTATTTTAAATTACATTTTTTATTATGACATTAAAACACTATATCTCATATTTGGACTTGTTTTTACTTAGCAGCATTAGATATTAACTATTCAAATGTTCTGTTGATCTGTATATTTACCAACCTGCTGATTGATAAATTAATTCAGTATGCATTTAGTATTTTTTGGTTTTATCTTTTATATAAAACCTTTTATTATCATATTAATATATGATTCATATAATTTTTCATAGTAAATGATGGTGGTTTAAATAATACTGAATTCATCATACAGCTGATGCAATGCCCATTGGATCAGATCATTAGTCTTTGCCAGCAGGTACACATATATTCTTGGAAGTTACACATTTTCTAGATTTTTTTTCATTAGAATAAATGAGTAGAAGTAGAACAAATGTCCAAATCAATGGCTTTTCTAAATTTTCAGTAGTCATAGCAATAAGGGTTAACATTCATGTGTGCTATGACATTTGTCAGAATATGTGTACTTATATTTATGTAGCTGTCTCTTGTTATTACATACACACACATATATAGCATACATGTTAAATTACTATTTTATACATTAAAATCAATTGTGACTACTCAGCCAAACAAAGAATATGCATGTAAATAGTGGTAAGTTCAGTTGTTAGCTACTCTCTTTTGTACTTTCCTCTCTTGATTATACAAACTTTAAAAACTTCTGACAATTAGTGTCACCGTAACTATTTGCTGTGGACCTTAATACCTGGGTGATGAAATAATCTGTATAACAAACCCCATGACAGGAGTTTACCCATGTATCAAACTTTTACATGTAACCACAAACCTAAAAAATAATAATAATAAATTACAAAACAAAACAGTGATGAATCAACAGAGGGAGTAAAGATGCCTATCATGAGAGCCATTTGACTTATATAAAGATATTTGACCTCTAACTTAAAGGTAGTGAGTAGAAACTGAATTGTTTCATGCAGGATAATGACACATTAAACTTACATATCAAAAAAAGATTACCTAACTCGCTCTTTAGAAAATCTATTGGAAGAATATAAAAAAGACAAGCACGCTGGTGAGATATAATGCCACCATAGTCTAGCATAGCGGCAATGAAGATGGGGAAAACATATCTAATTAAAATTCCAAGGGCTGGGCATGGTGACTCATGCCTGTAATCCCAGCATTTTGGGAGGCCAAGGCTGGCCGATCACCTGAGGTTAAGAGTTCAAGACCAGCCTGGGCAGCATCGTGAAACGCTGTTTCTACTAAAAATACAAAAATTAGCTGGGGGTGGTGGCGGGTGCCTATAATCCCAGCTACTCAGGAAGGAGGCTGAGGCAGGACAATCGCTTGAACCCAGGAGATGGAGATTGTAGTGAGCTAAGATCATGCTACTGCACTCCAGCTTGGGCGACAGAGCAAGACTCCATCTCTAAATAAATAAACAAACAAACAAACAAACAAACAAATAAATAAATAAATAAATGAAAAGAAAATCACCAAGGCCTGAAATTGTTTGGAATGAAGAGGTGAAATAGAATGATGACGTTTTATTTCCTCTGAGGTTTCTGGAGGAAACATTGCATGAAAGATCATTCATGGTGATAGATGATACTAGACCATAGATATAGTTGGTATAAAAACCAGAAGTTCAGGTTGGGACACACTAAAGTTCATGTATCTCTTAGACGTTTCTGATTCCAAGGCACAGGATCTATGCATCTGAAGTTAGACACACAGATACAGGTTGATGATTAATTTTAGGGGGTGCAAATGTGTTTGAAGTTATGTGGGTTAATACATTGATAAAGAGATTGTAGGATAAGAGAAAAGGATTAGGGAGAAGGCCGTAAAGACCATCAAAGCACAGAGTTGGTAGAATTACAAAGAAAGAGAATATTGCTATAAAAAAGAAGAGCAAACATGATAAAAGTTTTAGAAATAAGAAAAATCAAAATATTAAATTCAGCAAAATTGTTAAATCATACACTACCACAGTTGAAAAGTGAAGTAGTGTTCTTAAAGATATAATTTAAGTATTATCTAGGATATATGACAAAAATACAAAGAGAGCAAATGTATGAGAGAATAAAATTGAGGTAGACCTGAGAGATGCATATAGGTGTACATATATGTATACCTATATATCATTTCCCTATATATAATTTTTCTAAATATATGTATAAAATTATGATTTCCCTAAATTTATAAACAAGCTCTAGTTTCAAAAGTTCCATTGAATGCCTTATAAGAATATTAAAATAAAATGGGATATACTCAGCCAGAAATTCTAGTGTAGTCTTTGATAGTCAAGAATAAAAGAGCTTGTCAAATGAAGCATTCCAGAATGAGACAAAAAATGCACAAACACATATATACCTAATAATTACACATAAATCACACCCAAATTCAAAAACTGAGAATAGACCTTGGTGAAAGACTGTTAAGGTCAGTATTTTTTAAAATGTTACTATATCTTCCTCCAAGGTAAAAACAAGTTAATTCGCCTCATGTCATCTAGCACTAACAAAATGACATAATCAGCAGGGCTTTTTTTTTTTTTTTTTTTTTTTTTTTTGGAGATGGAGTCTCACCCTATCGCCCAGGCTGGAGCGCCACAATCTCAGCTCACTGCAACCTCCGCTTCCCAGGTTCAAGCAATTCTCTGCCTCAGCCTCCCGAGTAGCTGGGATTACAGGTGCCCGCCACCATGCCAGGCTAATTTGTGTAATTTGTGTATTTTTAGTAGAGATGTGGGGTTTCACCATCTTTGCCAGGCTGGTCTTGAACTCCTGACCTCGTGATCCACCCACGTCAGCCTCCAAAAGTGCTAGGGTTACAGGCGTGAGTCACCAGGCCCAGCACCCAGTAGGGCTTTTTGAATATATGAGTAATGTGGTCCACATTTGAGAAAAGCATGTATTGTGTAATCATAAGGATTCCAGTTTTGACTGGAGAGGAGGATGAGAGAAATCTCTACAACCAATCCAGGCTAACCTTACTGTGTTGTTCCATTTTGTTGTTATAAACCAGCAGACCTCATGGTTCTTAAAGAATCTGTGGTCAGTAAGGATACTGTATAAAGCATCAGATGCTTTTCAGTGGCAAAATCACAGCATTGACTTTTAAGTTTCTGATGTCTATCTGTGCCCTCATTTGCCAATAATTATTTTATTTTTGAGAAACTGGCTTTAATGAAGCCAGTCTTGCTCCTAGAATCAGGTAAAGTCTGAATACGGAACTGTGGGACATAAAATGACTGGATATTATCTGACACAAAATGTCATGAGAATAGGAATGTACAGCAATGACCTATCATCAATTAGAAATGATATGAAAGGGTTTAGGCACACTTGTAGTCAGTGCTTCAAGCTTCCTCAACACTTACTCCTGCTGCATTGCCTTCGCTCCCTCTATCTACACCTATGACCTCAAGAAAACTGGTTTCTTGTAAACAGTTTATCAGGAGGAAAAAACACATTGGTTTATAAACAATTCTACAGGATAGGCTAGGATCAAGCAGGAATGGATGGTTATCATCAAAGGTTAGCGGTGAATGCAAATTCTTGAAGCAGTAAATGTGGTTGTCCAATTTCTCTGGTCCTACATATGGCCTACAGCACAGAGCAACATCAATTCAGGTGAGCTACTAAGGTTTTGGCTAAATGGAATGAATAGGATTGAAAAACTGGTAACACAAAAGCTCTGGTAAAACGATATGTTTAGGCGTCTCTCCAACTGGGCAAAGACTGTGAAGATACTTGTGTTTCAGGTGAATGTTCACCAAATGGCTTCCATTGTAGAAAATGCTCTAATAATGAGGTGAATGAGAAGAAATTTCCTACTGATATCGGTTAGCTTCTTTTCCCAATCACCCCAGTGCTTCCTCACTGAGAACATGTACAAATAACCGTGATGGCAGGATAGACAGAGGTTGTCTATGGGATCAACAACATGAACTTCCTTGCACAAAGGCTGGCCTGCTAAATGCCTGGCCTGCCAGCAGCTGATCCTCCAATTTGTTGACATTGCTCAGATGATCTAGGCAGCTACCATGTGTAAGTAAGCTTGATTATGTTGGAACAGTTCCATCATGGAATGGGCATTGACTTTTTCTCACTAGAATAGACATGTATTCTGGATATACGTATGCCTTCTCTACTTATAATGCTTTGTTTTCAGTACAATCCATGAAATTAAAGGATTCCTAAGTTGTTATCATCATGTCATCATGATAGGGAATTCTATGCACATTCCCTGTTAACCAGAAGTATCTGGCTAACATAACTGAATTGGCCTACTGAAGACTCAATGATGATAATAGTTGGGAGATTACATGCTGAAACGGTGGGGTTCTTTCTTACAGAATACAACCAAGTACGTTGCTGTTGTTACCATTGCAAAAATGCATCAAAGTGTGGAAGTAGATGTGACTTCCTTCATTATTACACCCAATAACCACTTACAGAACTGTTGAATTTTATGAGTATAACTTTAAACTCTACCAGTTTGGATATCTTTGTTCCTAAAACAGGAATAGAATTGTGACACATATATCATTTGATAGTCAGTTTTAACTTGTAATTTGAAACTTGTTTGTGTCTATTTATACTTGCAAATTTTTATTTTACATATGAAATGTACCATACTCATTATTAATCATTACATCTTCTCAAAAACTTATTTATCAAAGCTTAATCTAATAAGAGTAATATAATAATAAAGAATGTCACCATGTTGCCCTAAAAACTAGGTTACAAGTGTTTTAGAATAACGATCTAAATCTTTGCTAAAGCGTTTTTTCTATATTTGCTATTCAATAGGTGTCTTTCAGTAAATAAAATTTTATTGCAGGCTACAGATTAAAAAAATAAAGAGATTGTTTGGTGATTGTCATGGCAATGATTAAAATAGTACATTAGCCTCAATAAAATATTGTTAATAATAAAACAATAAGTATATTTATCAGTAAATTGAAATACATTTTATAGTCACCGTATGCTTGTTTTCTGGTATGTTTGACTAAAATAAATTATCTTTGTATTATAACACATTTGTATAATTAATCATTCAAAGAAATATGAAATTTTTTATTTTTACTTGCTTGCATCCACAAAGATTATCTTTCAAAATTTATATGATTGTAGCAATACAATTAATTATTGAGAGAGTTAATAACAGTTTTTAAAATTCTTGATCTAAATAAGACCAGATGTAGATAACATTAAACTTTTAGGTTGTCGCATACACAGATCAAATACTATTTTTTGGGAAAAAATGGTATTTATAACATGGGCTGATTTTTTATGCAATGGATTATGCTTGAGGTGTTACTTAGCCATATATTTCTATATCTGATTAATGGTTGGATTTATAGGAAAATATGTGGACAGACAGAATGCTGGAGCATATGTAGTCTTGTTGACCTATCATAATTTTATATGTCTCCTTCCTTTTCTGCATACAAAATAAAGGAAAATAAAAATACCTATAACAAATTATCATTTCCAAATCAGAACTCCTTCTTTGTTTGATCTTATAACTCACTCCTCTTTATAGATAGAAGCCATATTGTACTGTACAATACACTCCTTTCAACCCCTGGTGCAATACTTGATTACCCTACTATGATGTTATTGTCCGTATCCTTTATCAGTTCTAGTAGTTTTGCATTCCACTATCTGGGAACCACACAGTTTCATCTCAGTTTCTCTTGCACTCCAATTCCAACACATTTCTTAGAAATTGTGTATTTCAGTGCATTGTTCTTTGAGTATTCATTTGCTTACTCTCTTCTTATTAACCTTATATTTCATGGCTCACTACAGTTACCTTTTGCATTCCATTTGAATAATACTAACTCTCTTCTTCCTTCTTCCTCTCTCATACTCTGTCAAAACTCCAAACCTGGTTAGTTTTTCTTTTTTTTTTTCCTCTCTGATTCTGTGCCTGGATTGAGCTGATGAATATTGCTTGAGGAAACAAATACACACACAAAGACACGTACAACCACAAACACACATCATATTGCTATGCCTCCTTTTTTGTTATTTTTTAAATTTTTACTTGTATTTTAGATTTAGGAAGTACATTTGCAATTTTGTTTCAAGGATATATTGAGTGACACTGAGATTTGATTATAGTCAATCCCATCACACTGGTAGTGGGCATAGTACCCAATAGTTCTTCTCTCTCCCAAGGGTAGACATCATTCCAAATTTTGTCTTTCGTTATCTTGTTGCTTATCCTTATTTTACATAAATATATTATGCTCTATGTATTAATTTGAAACAATTTGGCACAGTGCTATTTTGTGAGATCCATCCATATTATACAGAGAGGTAAATTGCTCATTTTCATTTCTGTATAGTGTTATATGAATATTCCACCACCTAATTTTTGTCTTTTGAAAATCTTGTCTCCAATGAAATTAGAAATAAGTGCTGACATGAATATTCTTTCTCTCATATATAATTTTTAACTAGAAGTACAATTGCTAGGTCATAATTTGTAATCCATTTATTTAAATGTTATTATGACCTAAATTTTTTTCTCAAAAATCATTTACTAACTTTAATTTGAACTAATATTTTATTACTATGTCAATTATGTGATATCCTCATGAATGCATGGACTTTTTAGACTTCAAAATTTCTGCCAAATGAGTAGAGACATATTTATCTTCTTGTTTTAAATTTGTAAGTCTATTTAATAATGATGTTGATTACATTTTTAGCTGCTTATTGACCAAATAATTTCCCATGTAATTAAATCATTTTTTGTTGTTATTGTTGTAGTGATTGCTTTGTTCTATTGAAATTCCTTCTGAATTACCCAGATCGACAGGAGCAAATCCTATTGTCTGATACCCATAAAAGTCACTTACTCATCTGGGTGCAAATGATACACTTCAAAGGCTGTTCTTTTTAGGAATGAGAAAAGCAGTTAGGGCCAACGGCAATGGGGCCAGCAGGAGACCGAACCCCACCAATGGCCAAAGAAAAAGTCAGACAGTTGCTTAGGAGGACTTCTGAAACTCTCCCTACCTATAGCAGCCAAGCCATGAGCAAAGCGTTCCTGGTCAGGGACCCAAATCTTACCAAAGCACCAGGGGTTCGGTCTAGGTCTTGCTGTTCACTGCAAAGAAAGCCAATTACTGAGATAATGAGTATTGCCAAGGAAGAAGGCTCTATTTGTGTACTGCAGGCAAAAAGATGGGAAATCAGTCAAAATCCATCTCCTCAACTGACTAAAATTAGGGGTTTATATAGCTGGGGAAAAATGTAATTTTGTGTGGAAAAACAGGAATTAGGGAAGAGTGAAGAAGAGGAGTTGGCCAACAGGAAGTAGATGGACAGTAATCATGATGGGTGAGGAGTTTGGCATCTTGTTGTCCAGATGCAACAATCTGGTACGTTTCGGTTTCTTGATATTATCTGGGAGGCCTGATGGTTGGTTTCCTGAGTAAAGGAACTCAGATAAGACAAATGAAACTTTCTCAAGTTTTATGACTGGGACAATCCATTTCTATGTTTATTCAAAAGAAATCATAAACATCAGTTCTATGGGACAACTGGGCAGGTTTCAATTCCATTTGTAAAGTATGTGACACATATTTTCCTTGATTTACTATTTTCTGACAGCTGTCTTACTCTACTATATGAATTTCTACTCTTCTTTTATTTTTTAGTATCCCCACAGCTCAGTTCTTGGTCTTCTTTGCTTCTCTAATTCCATTCACTCTGAGGTGATTTCATTTAGTCTCAGAGATTAAAAAAAAAAGCTATATCTGATGACACCTCATTTCATTAAAGTGATTTTTTTCCTTCCAGTTACTTTGGCCAAATACTTTTCTAACAAAACTTATGCCCCAATTTATTCTATCCTAACTACCTCCACCTCTTCAAATGTCATTCAAAACATATTTCCTCTCCCCTGCATCACCAGCATAATTTCCTGACTGATCTTCCTACTTTTATTTTTGCTTCCTGGAAGTTTTTTTACCAACATGAAAAACACAATGGTCTCCTAGAAAAAAGTCAGATCATGTCACTACTCTGTTCAAGTCCAAATTTAACATTTTAATTTCTGTTAAAATGCACTTTCTTAAGAAACTTCCATGGCCATTACGTTCAATACTGAAAACTTACTTCTGTAGCCCCTATTTGGCCCTCCCAATTCTTCTTATTAGCTGTAACTTTTTTCTTTGTATTTATTTTATTAGATAATTCAGTTTGAAATACTTCTTTTAATTGATTAGCTCCACACAAGAATGTAAGCTTAATGAAAGTATGGATCTCTCATTGTGAAATCGATTGTATATTTTAGGTGTCAAGAGTAGGCCCCAGCACATAGTTGGTCCACACTAATTGTTGCTTAAATGAGTAAACAGATTAGTCCTTTTAAAAAATAAACACATTGTATCTCAAACATATAGTGTTTCTTATTCCATTTTAAAACTAATAATATTGTTACAAAAGTGTTTCAATTTTACATTTATTTGCATTTCTCTGATTATTAGTTTTAATATTTCTCATATATTATTAAAATGTGTTTGCATTTCATTAATATTACTTATTTGTCAATTTTATATGTTGCAAATATCTTCTTTCAATTGGTAATTGACATTTTCATGGTTTTATAGATATCTTTTGGTTAACAAGTGAATATTTAAATTTAACATGTGTTTTAGTTTATTTTTTAAATAAATAATCTGTGCTATGTTTTTGCGTTGTCTTTCTCCTTCAAAGACAGATGTGTATCCATCTATATTTCCTCTGAAATGTTAATGTCTTGATTTTGATATTTAAATTATTGAACTAGTTTGATTTTTGTATATAGTTGAGACTGAAAATGCTTTTGTTTTTCTTTTTACATATTTTTAATATTCCTTTAATGAATAGCTCCTTTCTTTCCCATTGCTTTATCATGTTACATGGTCATTTATTAGCATTCTGCTATGGAACAAAGTCTGCTTCTGAGTACTTGCTCTTTTATAGGTGGTTGATTTGTCTAATTCTGTGTCATTACCACATGCTCTTAATTACTACAGTTTCAAAATTAAAACTGATATCTGCTAGGGAATGTCCACCTTTATGCCTTTGCATTCTCACGTGTCTTTGTATTTCACTTTTCATTAAAAATTTGTTTCAGTTCTTTAAATCTGCTTTTATGAATGACACTGACCTGCAATTATTATCTTTTCTTGTCTTGTTTTCATCTGAAGACTCACACAATGCATTAGGAAATTAATATATTGTGTATTCTCCAGAATACAAAAGGTTTGTAATATTAGAAATAACTATTCATGAAATGTTTGGCATAAATTGGCTATGTAGGCATAGCGGTACGGTCCAGTGTTTCATTTTTAGATTGATTTTCAGCACTTGCTCTATAAAGTAAATGGTTGTCAAAAATTTCTGCTTAAGTTAGTTTTGGTTAATTTTATTTTTTCAAACCATTTCTTCATTTGCTGGCTTGAAATTTATTAATGCTACTTACGTTCTTTTAAAAGTCATCTTTGTATTTTATTACGCTTATTTAATATAAAATCTAAGATGTATAAAAATTGCCAACTACTTTGCTAAAAATTCAAGTATTCTAGAATGATCTAATGCTATATCATAGTTATTCTCAAACTTTAGTGAGCACTGTAAGCACCTGGGAAGCTTATTAAAACAATTAGCTGGGCTCTGCTTCTGGAAAGTCTGATCATTAAACGAGGTCTGAGAACATGAAACTAAGAACTTCACAGGTGATATTGATGCTGCTGGTCCATAGACAACATTTTGAGAACCTCACTGGTAGCAGATGCTATTGTTACATTGTTCTTTTCACACTGGTCCACCCTGAGTTCTTCTGACAGAACAGTGGGCATCTCCTATTTTAATTGTCAGCTTTCCATCTAAAGCACCCTTTTTTTCTTGCTAAAATATTTCTCTAGAGCCAGAAACTCTCCTTTGTCAATGTATAAGGCAGCCTGAAATTCTGAGATGTTTGCTGACAACCTTCAAGCAATAAAGCCTGCATAAAATTATTCTAAGGCTCATTAACAAGCACGAGCTCCAGTTGTCTTTGGCAGTGATTCATTTGCCAAGTCACTCTTTACGGTCCTTAGTCTTTCTGGTCTCACCTCTCCGCTTTCACACACTGTTTCCTAGGACCTTCTTCAAATCAACTACCTACTTCCCATACTCCAGTATTGCCCCACTTTCCACTTTTGAGAGAACAATTACTTAGGCAATTATCTGACCAGTGGTCTTAGAAAGCATAACCTCGTGTTAGAAATCTCAAACTGGATCACGATGCAATTAAAAACTAGAACCTGTTTAGTGTAAATAAAGATGTAATAGTCATGGGGCACTATAAAATAAAAGTCTGTAAAACCCTTGCCCATGGTGGATTCAGATTAGGTGCAAGTAGAAGAGTAAGAAATGGATTATTTGAAAGTTCTGGCTTTCAAAAGATATGGGTACAATGGCAATTTTTACATTGTTGAGTTGGATTGTTTTTGTCAACTGCCCAGAAGACTTGAGGAAGTAGAATGTCCAAGACAACATATAAGAAGGCCTTAACACTTGACTTGGCAGGGTGAAGCTATGCTGAAAATCAAGCACTTAATAGTTTCAGAGAATTAAGTGAAAAAAGGTAAAGTTTGAAGATATGGAAAACCCTCCTCTGACTCAAGAGTCAACATCTTGACTAAATCACTGGGAATTGGTCTTGATATACTAATAGGATAGATATTTGAAAATTAGACATGACATAACTCCAGTCAAATAGGGTAAAAGCATTAATATTTCTCAAAAGAGTTGTAGCAAGCATTCTGAGGGTTTAATAGAGGTGGTGATTTTAAAGTGGGAATATTGACAGAAATTAAAAAGGAAAGAATCACAAAACTATGTTCCCTGAAAGATCCAGTTAGCACAATAAGGAACAGAAAGTGAATGGTGCAACAGGATTATATATAACAATAAATTAAAAGTAAGTAAAAGGACATTGATAATTCTTGAGGGAAAATAGATGTGTAGCAAACAAGAATGTATTGTCAAGAAAGACCAAAATCATGCAAGATGATGGCAGATGTCAACCGCTAATTTAAAAAAATATATATATTTACTCAGTTTTTGTATTTGAACCAGTTTCTAGAGCCAGATAATGTCAAATGAAGGGGGATTTGGATTGTCTTGAGGATGGAACCTGTAATACCAAATAAAAACTATACAATAGACATTCGTCTAACCAGCTGTGTAATGGAACCAGTTTATATCAGTTTTCAAGAGCTTGTTGTTTGCATCTTTGCTCAACTCCATGTTTAATATTATCATGTTGGTAAGTTAAAATCAGCCATGGTGGGTGTATTTACACCATGGAATTTTTAAAAAAATGCTATAAATTAGGGTTTTTTTTCTCTCTGCCTAAACCCCTCAAGGGAGTAGAAAGTTTGAAGATTAGAAGTACACTACAGCTCTTACCAGTTTCCTGGTATGAGTGTACACTGAGGGAAAGGAAACACCCAGCTTCTTAAACTTCTGTTGGAAACAGGCTTTGAATTAATGACTCCTACATACCAATTAAGCTCCAGGAAGACTCATTCTGTGTTCATTTCTTCAGTTCCTAGGTGCATAATTGAAATCCTATATTGGTAGCTGACAAATTACTCACATGACTTGCCAATCTATGGATTAAGAGCCATTATGATGGAATAAATCAAAGGAAGCCCCTGAAAATTACTTCTTCAGGCAAAAAAGTAAGTCAGAATAACTACCACATTTCAGGTAAAATTACATAATTAGGTGCCACCATATAAAATTTAAGTAACTAGAGGTGATCAGCCATATAATATTCCTATTCAATTAATGGGTTTAGGTTCTAAAAACTAAATAAATAAAAACAAAAAAGAAACAGATGGTGAAAAGTAATTGTATTTCATAACTTCTGACTTAATTGAATATCACTTTCTGTGCAAGATGTGCTATATTTAATTTTATAGATTAATAAATTAATGGCCTCTGGCACCTGATATATAGTTCTGTTGAATCAATTCCTTAGATACCCTTCAATAAAAAGACTCAAACATTGTTCACATTAACATGGAAAGTAGTACATACCCACTGAGTTGCCTCATGCATATATTTTAATTTTTCCGCTTTTAGTCATATAGTACAAAAGACCCTGAACATCTTAGTCTTCTGGAGAATATTGCATTGATCCACTATCTTGGTGACAGAAATTTGATGCCCTCCTAGTGTGTTCTAGTAATCTATTGCTGCATAACAAAATAACCTAGGAGTTAGTGTCATAAAATAATTCTTTCATAATTTTGTGCACCTCAGCTGAAACATTCTGTTCACAGAGGATGTAATGTGAAGAAAAACCTAGGAAGCCAGATCACTATCTAAACCGGGGCCCCAGACATATGACCCCAGTCAAACCACCCTACCTACCTCCAGCTGTTCAAGCCTACTGATAAGGAGTAAATAATTGAATCAGGGAAAGAAAAGGGTGTTTCCTTCTGAGCAGGTTTCAAGGTGAGTAACATAGTAGTATTTCTTGGTAGCTTTAAGAGGCAGTGTTGTTAATGCCTCAAATTTATCACAAGCAAGGGACAAATTCCATCAGACAGTGGTTAAAAACTCCTGAAAGGAATTGGTTGGCTGTCTGATACTTGCCTGGTACAAGCACTTGGGTTGAAATGAGTGGGCTCCTGTGAGCTGAGAAAGTGTCTCAGGTGCTTGAAGTTGTAAGTTGAACAATATTCAACTTATGTAAGTCCATCTTGTCTTAAATTCTCTTAAATCTTTCCCCAGTTTAACTTTATACTAATAAAAGAGGAAATCTTTTAGGAAGACTGTTGAAAAGAGTCTTGAAACTGGCAGCAATAGACAGAGCTGAAAGGTCATCATGGACTCCTCAGACCCCTCGGATTTGGAAACTGGAAAATATGAAGATGTGCTTATAAAGGTGGACATCGCTGCTGCTATCAACTCTTGGACTGAGTGAGATCAGCAGAAAAGTGAAGTCCTCTGCTAAACATCACTCATCTTTCACAGAGACTGTTCTAGCACATAGTGGGTACTGCAAAATATCTATTTACTAATCAATAAATTTTCAGCACCTGGAAACCATGTATCAAACCACATCCTTCCAATAAAATCAATAAGCAATGTTTATAATTTTTGAAATCCAGTCTATTCTTTTTAAAATTTATTATTCTGTTTTCACAAACTTTGAGGCTGTCTATTAACACTCTACTTAGGAGATATAAACATTTCTGGCCCCCAGAGCAATTCAAAATATAGCATTATACTTACATAAGGCAGCTGAGCTATGAAAACAGGCTGTGGAAAGATTAAGTACAGTCATGCATCGTTTAACAATGGGAACATGTTCTGAGAAGAAACGCATCATTAGGCAATTTTGTCACTGGGCAAACATCATGGAGTGCACCTACACAAACCTAAATGCTATAGCCTATTACACACTCAGGCTATGTGACTTACCTTACTGCTTGTAGGCTACAAACCTGTATTGTATGCCATTATTCTGAATACTGTTGACAATTCCAACACAATGGTAAGTATTTGCGTATTTCAACATAACTAAACATAGAAGAGGTCAAGTAAAAATACAGACAAAAAATTGTATACCTGTGTAGGGCACTTACCATGAATGGAGCTTACAGGACTAGAAGTTGCCCTGGATGAGTCAGTGAATGAATGGTGAGTACATGTGAAGGCCTAGGACATTACTGCACACAGCTGTAGATTTTATAAACACTGTACACTTAAGTTATAGTAAATTTATTTTAAAAAGTCTTTCTTTGGTTGTAACTTAAATTTAACTTATTGTAACTTTCCTTCTTATAAACAATTTTTTTAACTTTTTGACTTTTTTGTGATAACGCAGCTTAAAGACAAACCTTGTACAACTGTACAAATATTTTCTTTATGTCCTTCTACAAACTTTATCTATTTTTCTGTTTATTTTCACATTCTATAATTCCTGTTTAAAAGTGAGACACAAACACATTTTAGCCCAGCTCTATGCAGGGTAAGGGTCATCAATATCACTGTCTTCCACCTGTACATATTTTCCCACTGGCAGGTCTTCAGGGGCAATAACACACATGGAGCTGTCATTGCCTATGATAACAATGCCTTTTCTAAAATACCTCCTGAAGGACTTGCCTGAGGCTGTTTTACATTTTTTTAAGTAGAAGGAGTACACTCTAAAATAAAAATAAAAGTGTAGCATAGG
Organism: Gorilla gorilla gorilla; assembly: GCF_029281585.2. Classification (NCBI taxonomy): domain Eukaryota; kingdom Metazoa; phylum Chordata; class Mammalia; order Primates; family Hominidae; genus Gorilla; species Gorilla gorilla. The sequence goes on along the minus strand of NC_073238.2, from coordinate 101,708,730 downwards.
AAATACATAAAACCAGTAACACAGTCATTTATAATCATTATTAAGTATTATGTACTGTGCATAATTACATGTCCTATGCTTTTATACAACTGGCAGCATAGCAGGTTTGGTCATACCAGAATCACCACAAACACAGGAGTAATGTGCTGCACTGTACCTTTAAAATGGCCGTGATGTCACTAGGTGATATGAATTTTTCATCTCCATTATACACTTACACGACTGTCCTGGTATATGCAATCTGTTGTTGATAAAATGTTGTTATGGACACCTGACTATACAAATTATACCTAAGTAAGTGTTGGGGAATGGGTTAGTTGGTTAGTTGCCTATACGTGATTAAATGAGATTACATGATCCATCATAATTCTTCATGTTTATCTGATAATAAAAGCTTGTCAAATAGTAAGAAGTAGCCTCATAGTCTCAGACTCACTGTCCCCTTCCACCCAACAGCATTGCTCTGCAGCATTAAATATCCCCGGAAAATCTCCATGCCAAACATCTCAGGTCCCTGGAGGAAACACTAATCAGTCTCTTCTCCTTCATACCTCTGCATTCCCTTGAGCCTACCCACCACTCAGTCATCATAACAAAAATAAATATGAGACAAAAATGTAGCTTCAAAATCTCATTATTTTGACTCAAGTATTAATAAACGTATTTCTCCCAGGAGTAAATTTTAAATAGCTATGTGAAATGATTGATATAACATTATTTTCTGTTCCCAACATCCTGCAACATAATTTCCACAATTATTATTCTGGTGTAATTTCCATAGAAAAAAAATAAGTCTGTTTTAAATATACTTTGATGAGTTTGACAAATGTATATGTTCATGTTACCACCACACCAAGATAAATACATTTCTCTCATTTAGAAAATTCTCTCAGTGACATTTGTTAGTTTATTTGTTTACTATACAACCACCTTTAACTCTCCACAATAACCTGTCTGATTTATATGATCATGGTTTAGTTTAGCTCCTTTTAAAAATTCATGTAAGTGTGAAACCACAATACTCTCTTTCCTGCTTGTCATCTTTTATACAACATAGTGGTTCTGAGATGTTTTCATGGTATTTTCTGTATACCTACTGTAGTTGTATTCCTGAGAAATATTTCATTGAAGAAATAGACCACACTGTGATTATCATTTTCCTGTTGGTGAACATTTGCTTCCAGATTTGGGCTATTATGAATATCTATTATGAATGTTCTTGTATGATTACCTTGTGGTCAAATGTTTTCCTATGCCAGCAAAATATCTGTGAAGTGGAATTGCTGGATCGTTGATAGATATGTATTTTCTTGCATTTAAAGTATAGATATTACATTTATTCTTAAAAAAAACTAGTTCAGACATAATAAAGTACAAAGAAAAATAATTTTAGCATGAATATTATTTTTAAAGTGTTCAGTGTTTTGTTTCACAAGTGTAAAAAATCTAATTTTCTTCATCAGAATTGAGAATGAGTGTGGGGTTCCAAAAATAAGTCTAATTAAAAAAATTCTAAAGTCTGTTTTATTCTCTAGAGCACAGTTTCACTCATTTGCTAGTTTATTAATTATTATTGATAAGGATATATTGTTTGCATAAAATTGGTTGCTGGCAATTTGTTTTTAAAGATTTTTGTAGATTTACAGGGCAGAAGTGCATGTTTCTTACATGAATACATTGTGTAGCAGTGAAGTCCAGGCTTTTAGTGCCACCATCACCCAAATAGTGTATATTGTACCCAATGGGTAATTTTTCATCTCTCACCCCTCTCCCACCCATCCGAGTCCCAATGTCTATTATTCAACTCTCTATGTCTATGTGTACACATTGTTTAGCTCTCTTATAAGACAGAATATATGGTACTTGATTTTCTAAGTTTCTAAGTTTCACTTAAGATAATTGTCTTCAGTTCCATCCATGTTGCTGCAAAAGACATGATTTCATTCTTTTTTGTCTGAGTAGTTCCATGGGATATATACACCACATATTCTTTATTCTTTATTCAGTCATCTATTAATGGATATTTACATTGATTCCATAATTTTGCTATTCTGAAAATGCTGCAGTAAACATGCAAGTGCAGGTGTCTTTTTTTTTTTTTTTTTTTGAGACAGAGTCTCACTCTGTCGCCCAGGCTGGAGTGCAGTGGTGCGATCAGGGCTCACTGCAAGCTCCGCCTCCCGGGTTCACGCCATTCTCCTGCCTCAGCCTCCCAAGTAGCTGGGACCACAGGCACCCGCCACCACATCTGGCTAATTTTTTGTATTTTTAATAGAGACGGGGTTTCACCGTATTAGCCAGGATGGTCTTGATCTCCTGACCTCGTGATCCGCCAGCCTCGGCCTCCCAAAGGTGTCTTTTTAATATTTATTTCTTTCCCTTTTCATAGATACCCAGTAGGGTGACTGCTGGATCAAAGAGTAGTTCAATTTTTAGTTCTTTCAGAAATCTTCATAGTATTTTCTTTATTTTACTATATTATTATCATTATTATTATTATTATTATTATTATTTGAGATGGAGTTTCACTCTGTCGCCAGGCTGGAGTGCAGTGGCATGATCTCGGCTCACTGCAATCTTCCCCTCTTACCCCCCCAACCCCCACCTCCCAGGGTTCAAGCGATTCTCCTGCCTCAGCCTCCCAAGTAGCTGGGATTACAGGCACCCGACACCATGCCTGCCTAATTTTTGTATTTTGGGTAGAGATGTAATTTTGTCATGTTGGCCAGGCTGGTCTAGAATTTCTGACCTCAGGTAATCCACCTGCCTCGGCCTCCCAAAGTGCTGGGATTACAGGTGTGAGCCACCGCGCCCAGTCCCGTAATATTTTCTATAGAGATTGTACTAATTTACATTCCAGCTAATGTGTATAAGCATTCCCTTTTATCTACATCCTTACCAACATCTGTTGTTTTTTGACATTTTAATGATAGCCATTCTGATTGGTGTAAGACAATTTCCCATTGCGGTGTTAACTTGAATTTCTCTGGTGCTTAGCAATGTTGAACATTTTTTCATATGTTTGTTGGCCCTTGTATGTCTTCTTTTGAAAAATCTCTGTTCATGTCTTGTGCCTAATTTTTAATGAGGTTATTTGCTTCTATTTTTCTTTGTTGTTGTTCTTTTCCTTTAACTTGTATTTCAACTTCCGGCATACATGTGCAGTTTGTTACATAGGTAAATATGTGCGATGGTGGTTTGCTGCACAGATCAACTCATTACCCAGGTATTAAGCCCAGTGTCCATTAGCTGTTCTTCATGATTCTCTCTCTCCCCCCACCCCGACAGGCCCCAGTGTATGTTGTTCCCCACCATAGGTTCATGTGTTCTCATTGTTCAGCTCCCACTTATAAGTGAGAACATGTGGTAGTTGGTTTTCTGTTTCTACATTAGTTTACTGAAGATAACATCTTCCAGCTCCATTCATGTCCCTGCAAAGGACATTATGTCATTTTTTCTCACTGCATAGTTTTCCATGGTGTCAAGGTACCACATTTTCTTTATCTAGTCTATCATTGATGGGTGTTTGGGTTGATTCCATGTCTTTGCTATTGTGAATAGTGCTGCAATGATCATACACGTGCATGTATCTTTATAATAGAATAACTTATATTCCTTTGGGTATATACACAGTAATGGGATTGATGGTTCTAATGATATTTCTGCCATTAGATCTTTGAGGATTTGCCATACAGTCTTCCACAGTGGTTGAACTTATTTACATTCCCACCAACAGTGTAAAAGTGTTCCTTTTTCTCCACAGCCTCACCAGCATCTGTTGTTGCTTGGGTTTTCAATAATCATCATTCTAACTGGCATGAGATAGTATCTCATTGTGGTTTTAATTTGCTTTTCTGTAATGATCAGTGATATTGAGCTTTTTTTCATATTTCTTGTCCGCTTGGATCATGATAGTTTCTTTTGCTGTGCAGAAGGTCTTTAGTTTAATTAGATCCCATTTGTCGATTTTTGCATTTGCTGCTATTGCTTTTGGTGTTTTTGTCATGAAATCTTTGCCTGTGTCTACGTCCTGAATGGTATTACCTAGATTTTCTTCTGTTTTTTTTTTGTGTATTTTATTTTAGGGGCTTTACATTTAAACTTTTAATCCTTCTTGAGTTAATTTTCGTGTAAGGTGTAAGGAAGGGGTCCAGTTTCAGTTTTCTGCAGATGGCTAGCAAGTTCTCCCAGTACTATTTATCAAATACAGAATCATTTCTCCTTTGCTTGTTTTTGTCAAGTTTGTAGAAGATCATATGGTTGTAGCAGTGCAGTCTTATTTCTGAGTTCTCTATTCTATTCCATTGGTCTATACGTCTGTTTTTGTACCAGTACTATGCTGTTTTGGTTACTGTAGCCTTGTAGTGCAGTTAGAAGTCGGGTTGCCTGATGCCTCCAGCTTTATTCTTTTTGCTTAGGATTGTCTTGGATATTTGGGCTTTTTCTGGTTTTGTGGGAACTTTAAAATAGTTTCTTCTAATTCTGTGAAGAATGTCAATAGCAGTTGAAGGGGAAAAGCATTGAATCTACAAATTACTATTTTCACCACATTGATTCTGCCTATCCATGAGCATGGAATTTTTTTTCCATTCGTTTGTGTCCTCTCTGATTTATTTGAGTAGCGGGTTGTAGTTTCCCTTGAAGAGCTCCTTCCCTTCCCTTGTTAGCTGTATTCCTATTTATTTTATTCTCTTTGTAGCAATTGTAAATGAGAGTCTATCAATAATTTGGCTCTCTGCTTGCCTGCTGTTGGTTTGTAGGAATGGTAGCGATTTTTGTACATTGTTTTTGTATGCTGAGACTTTGCTGAAGTTGCTAATCAGCTTAACAAGCTTTGTGCTGAGTCGCTGGGGTTTTCTAGATATAGTATCATGTCATCTGCAGAGACAATTTGACTCCCTCTCTTCCTATGCAAATACCATTTATTTCTTTGTCTTGCTTGATTTCCCTGACCAGAACTTCCAATACTATTTTGAATAGGAGTGGTGAGAGAGGGTATCCTTGATCTTGTGCTGTGTTTCAAGGGGAACACTTCCCGATTTTGCCCATTCAATATGACATTGGTTGTGGGTTTGTTACATATGACCCTTATTCTTTTGAGATATGTTCCTTCAATACCTAGTTTATTGAAAGTTTTTAAAATAAAGCAATGTTAAATTTTATCAAAGGCCTTATTTGCATCTATTGAGATAATAGTGGTTTTTGTCTTTATTTCTCTTTATGTGAGTAATTACATTTATTGATTTGTGTATGTTGAACCAATCTTGCATCCCAGGGATGAAACTGACTTGATTGTGGTGGATAAGCTTGTTGATGTGCTGCTGGATTTGGTTTGCCAGTATTTTATTAAGAATTTTTGCATGCATGTTCATGAGGGATATTGAGCTGAAGTTCTCTGTTTTTGTTATATCTCTGCCAGATTTTGGTATCAGGAAGATGCTGGCCTCATAAGATGTCTTAGGGAGGAGTCCCTTCTTTTCAATTGTTTGAAATAGTTTGGGTAAAATGGTACCAGCTGTTTTTTGTACTACCTCTGTTAGAATTCTGCAATAAATCCATCTGATCCTGGGATTTCTTTGGTTGGCAGGCCATTCACTACTGCCTCAATTTCAGAACTTGTTATTTGTTTACTCAGGGAATCAATTTCTTCCTGCTTGAGTCTCGGGAGAGTATGTGTCCAGAAATTTATCAATTTCTTTTATATTTTCTAGTTTATATGCATAGAGGTATTCACAGTATTATCTGATGGTTGTTTTTATTCCTACGGTGTCACTTGTGATATTCCCCTTATCATTTCTGATTGTGTCAGTTTGGTTCCCTTCTCTTTTTTTCTTTATTAGTCTAGCTAGTGGTCTATTTTTTTTTTGAAAACAAAAAGCAGCTCCTGCATTCATTGATGTTTTGAAGGATTTTTCATTTTTCTATCTCCTTCATCTGTGCTCTCATCTTGGCTATTTCTTGTCTTCTGCTAGCTTTGGGGTGTGTTTGCTCTTGGTTCTCTAGTTCTTTTGTGTGTCATATTAGATTGTCAATTTGAGATCTTTCTAGCTTTTTGATGTGGGCATTTGGTGCTATAAATTTTCCTCTTAACACTGCCTTAGCTGTGTCTCAGAGATTCTGGTATGTTGTCTCTTTGTTCTCATTAGTTTCAAAGAACTTCTTGATTTATGCCTTAATTTCAGTATTTACCCAAGAGTCATTGAGGGGCAGGTTGTTCAATTTCCATGTAGTCTTGTGGTTTTGAGTTAGCTTTTTAATCTTGAGCTGTAATTTGATTGTGCTGAGGTCCAAGAGACTGTTTGTTATGATTTCAATTCTTTTGTACCATGTGGTGATGAGAAGAATGTAATTCTGCTGTTTTTCGATGGAGAGTTCTGTGGATACCCGTCAGGTCTACTTGATCCAGACCTAAGTTCAGGTCCTGAATATCTGTTAATTTTCTGTCTCAATGATCTGTCTAATATCATCAGTGGAGTGTTAAAATATCCCACTATTATTGTAGACTCTTTGAAGGTCTCTAAGAACTTGCTTTATGAAGCTGAATGCTCTTGTATTGTGTATATATATATTTAGTATAGTTAGCTCTTCTTCTTAAATTGAACCCTTTACCATTATGTAATGCCCTTCTTTGTCTTGTTTGATCTTTGTTGGTTTAAAGTCTGTTTTGTCAGAAACTAGGATAGCAATCCCTGCTTTTTTCTGTTTTCCATTGGCTTGGTAAATATTCCTCCATCCCTTTATTTTGAGCCTGTGTGTCTTTGCATGTGAGATGGGTCTGTTGTAGATAGCATAACCATGGGACTCTTTATCCACTTGCCATTATGTGTCTTTTTTGGAGGCATTTAGCCCATTTACATTTAATGTTAATATTTTTATGTGTGAATTTGATCCCATCATCATGATGCTAGCTGGTTATTTTGCAGAGTTGTTTATGTGGTTGCTTCATAGTGTCACTAGTCTGTGTACTTCATTGTGCTTTTGTAGCAGCTGGTAACAGTTTTTCATTCCCATATTTAGTGCTTCCTTCAGGAGCTCTTGCAAGGCAGGCATAGTGGTGATGTATTCCCTCAATATTTGCTTGTTTGAAAAAAATCTTATTTCTCCCTCTCTTTTGAAGTTTAGTTTGGCCAGATATGAAATTTAGGTTGGAAATTCTTTAAGATTGTTGAATATTGGCCCCCAATCTCTTCTGGCTTGAAGGGTTTCAACTGAGAGGTTGGCTGTTAGTCTGATAGGTTTATCTTTGTAGGTTATCTGGCCTTTCTCTCTGGCTGCTCTTAACATTTTTTTTTTTATTTTATTTTCAACTTTAGAGAATATGAAGATTATGAGTCTTGGGGTTAATCTTCTCATGGATTACCTTACTGGGGTTCTATGGATTTTCTGAATTTGAGTGTTGGCCTGTCTTGCTAGGTTAGGGTAGTTCTCCTGTATGATACCCTGAAGTATGTTTTTTCAACTTGGATTAATTCTCTGTCTCTTTCAGGTTCTGTCTCTTAACATAATCCCATATTTCATGGAGGTTTTGTTTATTCCTTTTTATTTTGTTTTCCTCTATTCTTGTTTACCTGTCTTATTTCAGGAAGATAGTCTTCAAGCTTTGATATTCTTTCATTTTTGTGGTTTATTCAGCTATTGATACATGTGATTGCATTGTGGATTTCTAGTGTTGCATTTCTCAGTTTCATCAGAGCAGTTATGTTCCTCTCTAAACTGGCTATTGTGGTTGTCAGCTTGTATTGTTTTATCATAATTCTTAGCTTCTTTGCATTGTGTTAGAACATGCTCCTTTAGCTCAGTGAAGTTTGTTATTACCCACTTTCCAAAGCCTTGTTCTGACAATTCAGCCATCTCAGCCTCAACTCAGTTCTGTGCCTTTGCTGGAGAAATGCTGCAGTCATTCGGAAGAGAAGCAGCATTCTGGCTTTTTTAGTTTTCAGCATTTTTGCATTGATTCTTTCTCATCTTTGTGGGTTTATCTGCCTTTGATCTTTGAGGTTGCTGACCTTTGAATAGGGTTTTTGTGGGGTCTTTTTTGTTGCCATTTTCTGATTGATTTCATTTGACAGTAAGGCCCCTCTTCCATAGGGCTGATGCATTTTTCTGGGGATTCACTCCAGACCCTAGTCACCTTGGTCCCTCCTGCACCTTGTGATGTCACCAGTGAAGGCTATGAAACAGCAAAGACAGCAGCCTTCCCCTTCCTCTGGGAGCTCTGTCTCAGGTGGGCACCCATTCCTGTGTGAGGTGTCTGGAGACCCCTATTGGGAGGTCTCACCCAGTCAGGAGGAATGGGATCAGAGACCCACTTAAAGAAGCAGTCTGGCTGCGCTTTGGCAGAGCAGGTGTGCTGTGCTGACTGCTCTGCCTCTCCAGAGCCAGTAGCCTGGAAAGGCTATGTCGCTGAACTGCAGAGACAGTGGCTACCCCACCCACCAGGGTCTCCATCCCAGGGAGAGACCAGAGTTCTGTCCATAAAACCCTGGCTGGAGTTGCTGAAATTCACACAGGGAGGCCCTGTCCAATGTTGAGGGGTATACTGGGGGCCCATTTAAAGAAGTAGATTGTCCACGATCCAGCACAACAGCTGTGCTGCATTGTGGGGAATTCCTCCTAGTCCCTGGTGCTGGAAGGCTAGACAGCCAACTGGAACGTCAGGTATGGTGGCCACCCTTCCCCCCAGTAACTCAATTTGTCTAAGGCTATCTCCTGCCTCCTGTCACTGGCTGGCTGGAATTCCAAACAAGTGGGTTTTAACTTGTGAGGAACCAGGGGAGTGAGGCCTGTGGAGAAATACCACTTGGCTCCCTGGATTCAGCATACTTCCTAGGGGAATGCACGGGATCTCTTGCTTTGCCAGAATTCCCAGGTCTGGAGTATGTAAAACTCCTGGGTCTCCCTGCATGCCCTAGAAAGTGAGTGAGCAGCCACTCCACCAAGACTCCACAGCTCTGTGCTTTGGACCCAGGACCTGGCGGCATGTGCTCATGAGAGGATCTCCTGATCCATGGGTTGGAAAGATTCATAGGAAAAGCATAGTTTCCCAGGCAGGGTCACACAGTCATTGACAACCTCTCTTGGCTAGGGATGGGGGCTACCCTGGCTTCATGCCACTCCTGTGTGGGCTGTTGCCCCACCTTGCTTTTCCTCACTCTCCATGGGTTGAGGCATCTGCCTAGTCAGTCCCAGTGTGAGAACCTGGATACTTCAGTTGAAGGTGCAGAATTCATTGGCACTTTTCATTGCTCTCCATGAGAGCAGCAGACCATAGCTGCTTCTAATTGGCCATCTTGGCCCCTCTCCACTTCTATTTTTCTTATAGAGTTGTTTGAGGTCCCTGTAGATTCTGAATATTAGCTTTTTGTTGGCTGCATAGTTTGTACATATTTTTCATATTCTTTAAGTTATTGTTTATTCTGTTGATTATTTATTTTGTTGTACAGAAGGTTTTTTTTAGTTTAATTAAGCCCCGTTTGTCTATTTTCGGTTTCGTTGCATTTGCTCTTGAGGTCTTAGTCATAAGTTATTTGCCTAGGCCAATGTCCAGAAGAGATTTTCCTAGGTTTTCTCATTATATCTTAGTGCAAATAGCCAGAGCAAATAGTCTTGAAATAGTCTCAAGTGTTACATTTAAGTATTTAATATATTTTGAGTTAATTTTCATATATCGTGAGAGATATGGGTCCAACTTTATTCTTCTGCATATGAATATACAATTTTCCCAGCAACACTTATTTAATAGAATGTCCTTTCCTCAGTGTAGTTTTTTTGTCAACTTTGTTGAAGATGAGATGGTTGTAGGCATGTGACTTTATTTCTGGGTTCTGTATTCTATTTCATTAATCTACAGGTTTATTTTTATACCAGTACAATGCTATTTTGGATATTATAATCTTTTAGTATTATTTGAAGCCCAGTAATGTGATGCCTCTTTTTTTAAATTTGTTTGTTTTGATTGATTTTGATTTTTTTTCCTTTTTTTTTTTTTTTTTTTGGCTTACTATTGCTCTGGCTATTGGCTCTATTTTGGTTCCATATGAATTTTAGGATTATTTTTTCTTATTCTGTGAAAAATGTCATTGGTAATTTGATAGGAATTTCATGGAACCTGTAGATTGCTTCAGGCAGTATGCTTATTTTAGCATTATTGATTCTTCCAATCCATAAGAATGGGAAATCTTTCTACTTCTTTGTGTCATCTATGGTTTACTTCATCAGTGTTTTGCAGTTCTCTTTATTGAGATCTTTTACCTCCTTGGTTAAATGTATTCCTAGTAATTTTATTTATTTTGTAGCTGTTGTAAGTGGGATTGAATTCTTGATTTGGTTCTCAGCTTGATCATTATTTGTGCATAAAAGTGCCACGAATATAATTACTTTGATGTTTTATTCTGAAACTTTACTAAAGTCATTTATCAAATCTAGAATTCTTTGAGAGAAGTCTTTAGAGTTTTCTAAGTGTAAGATTACGTCAGCAAAGGAGAAATTTGACTTCCTCTTTTACTATTTAGATGCCTTTAATTTTTTTTTCTTGCATGACACCTCTGGCTAGGACTTCCAGTAATATGTTAAATAGGAATGGTGAAAGTGGGCATTCTTGTCTTGGTCCAGTTCTTAGGAAAAATGATTTTTAACTTTTTCCCATTTAGTGTTATGTTAACTATGGGTTTGTGATATATGGCTTTATATATTTTGAAGTACCTTCCTTCTGTGCTCCAGTTTGTTGAGAATTTTTGTAAAGAAGAAATGCTGAATTTTAATGATTGTTTTTTCTGCAGCTATTGAAATGATCAAAGGCATTTTTTAACAGTGGCTTTACTATTTTACAATAAGACCAGAAATGTGTTACCATTCCAATTGTTATAATTTTTTTCAACATTTGGGATTAGCACACTTTTATTTTTTCATATTTACAGGCAAGTGATATTTTGTGATAATTTAATATAAAATTTCTTGAACAAAAATTTTTTTTGTATTTATCAGTAAATTGTATATTGTGTGTGTGTGAGAGAGAGAAAGAGAGAGAAAAGTGTCTTTGTAAATGCTTGCTCATTTTTAATTGTTTGTTTCATTTTTAGGAGTAATTATGCATTCTGACACAAGTCTTTTATTGGATAAATATGTCTGAAACATTCTAAATATTATTTTGGTCTGTATCTTGACATTTCATTTTTAATAGTGTCTTAGATAAATGTTTGCTTTTATTTTGATAAAATTTGTCATTCAATTTCCTTTATAATTAATAGTTTTGCCCTATCTAGGAAATATTCGCCTAGTTGAAAATTGTAAATACATGAAATACTGTGTAACAGATACATTATCTACTTGTCTTTGTTATTGAATAAACAGCTTTCTACTTCCCTGTGAGGGGCTTATTCTTCGTGTAAATCAGCTCTATAAGAATTTGTGATGTTGGCCCTTTTTTATAACATAGTGAGAAATATATGGTGTTATTCTATCTGTTAAAAATATATACATGAGAACAAGCTTGCTTTTTATACTTCTACATCCTAATCAAAAGTGGAAAATCTATTTTTTCTAATTTTAATAATAATTATTTGCATACATCACTGTCTAATACAATAAAGGATGTTTATGATTCGTTATTAGGTTACTTAAAAAAGATGTGTTTTAAGAGACAGGAAAATATTCAGGACATTTTATTAAAAACCTAATATCGTGATGAATCTAGCAAGCATTTACACTTAATAAACAAGATTTCAATTGCATAAAAAATTATGCCATTTGTAAAAGCTCAATTCCTTATACTGTTGGTGAAAGTGATTTTATTCTATCAAGTACATACAACTTTTAGTTAAAAGTTTATCAATAAGCAAGGTGCAGTGGCTCATGCCTATTATCCCAGCACTTGGAGAGGCCGAGGCGGGTGGATAATTTGAGGTCAGGAGTTCAAGACCAACTTGACCAACATGGTAAAACACTGTCTCTACTAAAAATACAAAAAAAATAGCCAGGTGTGGTGGTGCACGCTTGTAATCTCAGCTACTTGGGAGTCTGAGGCAAGAGAATCTCTTGAACCTGGGAGGTGGAGGTTGCAGTGAGCCAAGATTGTGCCACTGCACTCTAGCCTAGGTGACTGAGCAAGAGTCTGTCTCAAAAAAATAAAAATACAAATAAAAAAGTTTATCAATAAAGCTCAGTAAAATTTTGTAATTAAAAAATAAAAAAGTCTGTGCCTACAAGTGCTCACATATAGTGTAATTACTTTTTAGTCAAAGGTTGGCTCTACAATGGAGGATTTTGATTTTAAAACAGTGACACTTTTCATTTTGAGAGAGGAGTTTAACCTTCATTTCACGCTTAATGAAATGGACTTAATTAGCCTTTGTAGTTTGTATTAGTAGTTAGGTCATCTGAGACCAATTTTAATATTTGCATTCATTTATAGCACTAATCCTGCTCCAAGAAGTAAATAATATAATAATTACTTTCTGTCATTTGAAGATGATACTGCTGCTATACATTGTTTATTGAGTTGTCTTATTTTTAAATTTTTTATTAAATTATTGTCACCTACAAAATCTTGCTTTAATACATTTTTAGTGTTATTATGTATGCTACATGATTAGTAATAAGATAATTCAAATACCTAATCTTTTCTTGTTATTATGGTTTCTAATTTTGTATGTTGTTATTAAACATTAAATATTCATGAGTTTGTTTTATTCTTTAGTTGTCACCAATGATGTAGTATGATGCTGGGGGCTAGTCTTTCTCATGAATGTTGTTATTAGTCAAGAAATGCAATAAAATGCTCCTTGACGAATAAACTATATGATATAATAAGAACGCATATTGTCTATTCTTTTAGTCATTCTACAGGAAGTCTGTCAAATGTTTCAAGCAATATTTTTCATTAAACATGAAGTCAAATTCATGAATGAATTTATACATAAGACAGTTAATCTAGCTCTGGTAAAGATTAACCTGGATTAAATATGTTTTTAGGACTTTTAAACACACTTATTCAGTTAGCATCTTTGACATCTATTTTTAAGGTATATACTTATAAATCATTTTACCGTTAAAGAGCATATAACCTAAAGTTAAGCTTTGGGAAAATATGGACCAGAAAACCAAAAATTTTTGTATGAACCTCTATGTCCTAAAATATATATTAGCATAGATTTCAACTTTAGTGTATATGAAAAGCATTCTTTAAGTAACTGTGTTGGGAAATAATTTCAAAATGTGTGTATGAAGGCCTATATCTTAGAAAGCAGTAAATTGTAAAGTATATATTTACTCTATATTACTAATGATATGAATAATAATATTACTAACTCAAAATGTAAATCAGGTTAAATATCTACAGACCCAACATTGTGTTTCATTTTTTAAAAATTTTATAATTGAATTATGTAGTACTTTTCACACTATTCCATGCTCTATTTTGAATAGCTTTAATGCCTGAGCTGTATTGACTTCTACTAGTAAGACAGTGATTGTTATTCTAAGGCAACACATCAGTCCTTCTTCAGTAGACTGATGTTAAATATAGATATGATATTAATATACTTTCTTTGACCAAATAATTCCTGCTGCATCATCTCATGAAGCAAGCTACATAGATTTGTCACAACTAGATAGTGCTCAAAATTTGAAGTGGTTTTGTTCCACCTAGTCCCATCCACTACATCCCTTCATAGACCTTGGATTCCATCAGAGCCAAGTCTCTACTGAATACAGGCAGTTAAGGGTACCACATTAAAATGAAGCAGAGGAGCAGCCTTTGATTTGAATGTATCTAACTTAAGCAAACACAATTGTTCAATAACAAAAATAAAAATATTTTGGCTAGTTTCAATTGACTAATTCTAAATCACCTCTAGTTGTTTCTACATTTTAAACCAAAACATCAGTTTTGTAGTCTAAACCTATATAGGATTTAGCTGTTTCTTCAGTTCCATTGAGAAACCTTAAGAAATGCCTGTGAAAATGTTTCTCAATATGAATGACAATCTTTTTGCACTGTCTTCATATTAATTAATATTTAGATTCACAAATAAAGTATTAAGCAATATTATAACCTTCTACTACAAACGTTAAAATAAATTATTCAAGAACCCCAAGACATAATAGATAATCTTAGTTAGATTTCCTATTCACATCTGTGGGAATTGTGAATCGTTACTGAAAAGAAAAAAAAAAAAAAGAAAGTTTTCCAAAATGGTGAGAAAACATGGAGGAAGTATTTTTAATTTTGTGATGAATCAGAAATACATTCAACTTTTAATTTTCTCTTATTGAAAGTTAATAGGAAAACATAACTTTTCTTTATGATTTATTAATTGTGTGATATAAGTACTTGGATTTAACACTTTCAATATAAGAAAGCTGAGGGTTAGGGAGATTTAGGTACTTTCCCAAAACTTCATAAATAAAAAAAGGAAAGCATGGTGTAACATAGGACTTATCATTTAGCCAGAGTATCAGTCAAACCACACCAGGTTATGCTGCAGTGCAAACACACTCCGTATCTCATTGCTATAGGTTTATTATATATATATATATATATATATATATATATATATATATATATATATGAAGTTATTTCTTACCTATGGTATAGGTTCATTGCAGTTTGGATGCAGCCAGATCCTTGGAACCCAAGACGAAACATTTATTATCTGGAATAAGGTCAACCACTTTTACAAAAGAAAGAAAATTTCTCGAGTTAAATAATAAATCTTAAATGTTTCTGCTTTAAAGAACTCCTAAGAAGCAAGGATGATCAGAGTGTAAGTCTACACAACATTTTTATAGTACAAATTGAAACTATACCTGGAAATTTAAAGCACATATTATTTTTGATGCCTAAACTGCTCTTCTAGAAATCTGTTCCAAAGATATCCCCACAACTACTCAAACTTCATTGGCCAAAGCAAATCACATAGCCATCCCACCTCCACAGTGGCAGAGAATGCAATGCAAATTGCACTTGCCTCAGAAAAGGAGTGAGGTGTATTTCCAACTCACTCACCGTGTTTGAGTGTATATGCATATTTATATGTGAATACGTGGATACGCAATACTTGTATACATTTCTATAAATATTACTCTTAGTGTATTCAAAATAAAAAATTATATTACAGTAAATTTACTGTTAAGTATTCTGAAATTTGTAACTTTAATAGCCATGTGTGCTATTAGCAAGTTTTTACCTAAATTATATATACATATATATACATATACATGGTAGTGTATATTATATATACACTACGTATTTATTGTTTTATAGTGTGTTTTTAAAACATACTTATTGTTTTATATTTATATGGTTAATTTACTTTGTTTAGGGGTTTTCTTCTTCTTTTTTTGCCCTACAGATATGTTAATAAATTTTATCTGTCCAGTATCATAGTCCTTCCATTGGTAGCTCCTGGGATTTTATTATTATTAAAATATCTTCTTCCATTACAATATTATGAATATGATGAGTTCCTGTATATTTTTATACTTTAAATGTATCATTAATTTTATGTCATTGATTCATGAAGAAGTTATTGAAATAATGAATAGATATCTAGTCTTATTTATTTTTCTAAAGGATGACTTGTAAAACACTTTTCTGAATCACCAATTCTCCCATGTTATTTTGAAATGAAACATTTAGTGTAGTTTAGGTTCCCATGGGTATTCTGTATTTTAAGCTCTGACTTATTGTTATAAGTATTTATGGCTTTAGAAGCATTAGCTTAAGCATCCTGTCAGTAGAAGGTATTTCAATTTCCAGTAAAGTTAGGTCTTCGTATTACCATTTATTTTCAAAACTATTATTTTCCAGCTATTCTCTTATGTTTATTTTTTCACAAAAACTTCAGAAGCATAATGCTTATTTCAAAAACTTAAGATATATTTTGTTAGTTGTATTGTTTAGGTTAAAGTAGATTTATTTATGGTAAATGTTTTTCTTAACATGTTGAATTTAGTCTTGTTTTGGATTCATACTACTGTAGATTTCTTCACTGTCTATGCTGGGGAGCATTTAAATAGCCACTAAGTTATATATTTATTCAAATTATAATAGAATTTATCCAAGAAGCACTCTGAGCTTAGGGCAATTTGAAGGAATAATTTGGAAGAGGCATTCTTTAAAACATCCCAAATATTCAACACAAAGCCACAGACAGCCCACTGCTATCTGTAATGACATTATGGGTACGTACTTATCCCACGCTGAAGAGAAATCCTATCCAGATCAAAGAATAAAGTCTCAGAACACTTGTGTAAATGATTAGCCACGTTATTAAAGTGGTGTATAAACAAGGTATAAATGTAAACAAAGCCTCCAAGTACAAAAAGACAGATGGATTCCACACAGAGTGCTTTGGAAGCTTCCCACACAGCAGCCTTCGGTTAGGGCAGCAAAGGCCATCTGACAGAAAAGAAAGGAGAAAGGGAGGAAGGGGAAAGGATAATCTCATGTCTGTCAATTTGTGTTCTGAAGAATGAAGTTAACTAAATTTGTATGTGTTGCTAAGATGCCTAAATAGGAGTCAAATTAACAAAATGACTCTCAGTTGATTCTAAATCAATTATTTGGGGCAACAAATTGAACAAAAAGACTAGAAAATTAAGCATATAAAAGACTTTTCAAAAATATTCAAAACAATATTTTAGGAAGATTCAGTGTTGGCTTAGGCAATGGGGGTAAATTTTACTTTTTATTCTAATTTTATTGTAAAATATGTTTCCCTCATAAACTTAAGATGCCATTGATTTTTAAAGTTACCATCATCTTAGAGACTTGAAGAAGTAAAATCAGCCAATTAATCTGTTATAAAAAGTTTCTTATCACATTCACTGTAAGCATCTGTTATTACGGATATTGAAAGATTTTTTAAAACAATGTTAAAATTAATTAAATATAAGAATCATAAAAACAATTTCTTTTTAGCATTAAGTTTCTGAAAATTGAATGCATTATTTATTTCAAATATTTGCTGTTTTTAACGTGCAAGTCAATAATTTATCCACTATTAGAGCTAGTGCAAAGTTTTTATCCCTTCTTGTTCATATATATAAGTAATCTCAGAATTCTATAGCTACTATATTGTATAGAGAAACATTTTACATTCCAATTTTTAAAATTTATTACCATTTGAAAAGTAAATTTATAATGTGAGTATTAAATTATTGTCTATGCCTGGTTTTTATCCTTTGACCAACTGTATATTTTCCTCAACTACATGAAAATGTTACAGCTTTTTTGTGAATTAATAATTCCAATGAATACTCATTCACCATACATTGCAACTAGGCATATTATTTACAAGTCAATAGTATAGGATACAATGCTTTGAAATATGAATAGCCAATATCATTGCATATTTTTTTAAATATAGAAACACAACTCTGTTAGAATGAAGTCTGTAGAAGAACATTACATTGTCTAAGCATTTGTTTTAAAAATTTCTTTAAGTTGCATTGTTTCTCAGTCACATTAAATAGATTCTCATTTGTTGAAAAATGTTTCCTATATTTGTCTATTTAATTTACTGAACTCAAGGGCATGGATAAAAGGAAATGAAAACTCTCTCTGTGAGACTTTATCTATAACCTTGTATAATCAGGATATATGTCCAATGTTCTTTCTGAGTTTCAACTTCAAATCACAGATGTAAAAAATATTGATTATATCTCATTATTTTTCATGGAGAAAAGTCTGACAGAGAATGTGTTTCTGTCAGTAACTCTTGGCTCTTCCAAGGTATGGTAGATTGATTTTTGATATCAAATTTAATTAAATGTAAAATACAAATTATTTATTAATTCTTAAATCATTAACATAGAAAATAATTTATAATGTAAGAATGTTAGTTAATAAAATATAGAAGTTAAAAATAAAGTAGCATTCTAGATATTCCAATTATTTATTAATATTTATATCATTTCAATATGAATTTTAAAATTTAGCATACAATTCTTTTTTCACCTCAACAACTCTTGATTTCCCAGGAAATTTGAAATAATCAATTTAACGAAGTCCAAATCTTCTCCATGTAATGAGGAGCAATCAGGAAATTATGTGAAGATAAATATACTTGATTTATCCTGATTCCTCCTTATGATAATATGATTTCTAACACTTGAAAATGAATGGCATTCATCTAAAATTCCCATTCCTGTCTAATTTGAAGTACAATAACAGACTGAATTTTTCTCTTCATTTCATTAGAGGATGGAGGCAGCTCTCTCCATGTGTGTGGTTCGAGTCACATTGCTACCCGTGAGCAGAGGTGACCTCCTGTTGCTGTTAAGATTCATGCTACCTCCTGGGTAGTATCATATGTAATAGTATCACTTTTTATACATTTTGGTCAAATAAATTTTTACATAAAGTACAAAAAAGAAAAGATTCATGCTACCTCATCTCATCTCCCCTGCTTGTCCTCACAGCCCTGCCCTTGAGCCTCTCATATTTCCTTCTCTCTAGAACGCGGTCTTGTCAGTGTGGCTCTGTCTCTTTCTCTTGATTGCAGCACCTTGCAAAAGAAAAAAAAATATTTCTGGATACTAAATCTGACTTGTAACACAACTTGATTAAATTCCGTTATATAATTATTTGGGAACGTGGGGAACATTTTTTATATTTTTCTTATTTTAATGTACATGATTTTCCTCCCCTTAAATAGTCCTGGTCTTTTGAATCATCCCATTTATCACTCCACAGAGATAGAGTGTTTTACTTGAGAAGTAGGTGGCAGCCACTTACTGATTGCTGGATGGGTTTTTATATTTTCTATCAAAATTCCTGAGCATGGAAGGGTAGATTTCTTTCTAATGCTTCCCTACTTTCTTGACACACTTGCCATAAACTTTAGGTTTGTGCAAAGTAATAATCTCAGTAAGCGAGTGTACTGTGCATACTTAAGGTTTCATCCTGTTGCACTGTTTTATAATCTAAACTGAGCAGTAAGGCAGGAATTATTAGAAAGCATGCTGTGCCTCACCTATGGAAACCATATCCTCCATGCCACTTTCCCCAGAAATAAAGCTAATAGTTTTATCTTCAGTTTATTAATTCTGTTGTTCTATTCACTTGCTCAGAACTCAAGAAAGAAGAAAAGTTTAGTTACCCTAACTATTAAAGTCACTTCTCGGAACACTCTTAATGGTTTAGCCTCTCTTTCATTTGATTATCTTCCTTGGGACAAACTCAGCCCTACTTGAAAACAATTGTTCCCTGGGATAATTGAGCAACAAAATATTGTTGAAAAAAAAGTAACACAAATCTGCTGACTTGTATTACTTTAAATTTGTTACCATAAATCTCAATGAACACCCAATATTGCCACCTATATTACCGCATTTAGTTATATTTCTGCTTTGCCATTTCATGAAATGTCAATTTCACAACTATCACTTCGTTAGTGAAACTGCCCATGTGCTATTCCTCTCCCTTCCTTTCAACATACTATTTTGGCTTACTCTTCATCGAGAAAAGAGAAGCAGAACAACATATTTATGCCTCCAATTGAACAAACATTTGCGGAGACATGCTGCTACTCTTTACTTCTTCCGATTGTACTACATGAGCTGAATTGGCTCCTCTCAAAGTCAACCCCTGCCCTACTGTAAATTTCATATCCTGTTTCTTCAAAGAAGCTTTTTCTAATAGCCATCTCCTTTGTCTTTTACAAGATGAATTGTATTTTAGTGTATATGTAGGTAATTCACATCAGCATACAAACATACTCAATTTCTCTGATAATATATTAACTCATCTACCTATTAAATATCCTCCTTTGACATATACTTCACTGTAGCAACTGATTAGTATATTTTCTCCTGAGTTTCTTACAGTTGTTTTCTGTTTATACTTGTGTATATCATATCTTTTTCATCCCAATTAAATCAGGTGAAGTGTCTCAAAAATGACTTACTAAAGCCACTAATTGCTGTGTTGAGAAACCATTTACCTAGTTTCATCTTATTCACCCTCTGAACAAACATGTAAAGGCTTGCCTTCTCTAGATATATCATTTTATTGACTTTCTTTACATTATATTCTAATCATTCCTCATTCAGCTCACCAGCCATTCATACACATGTTCTTTGAAAGCCATTGCTCCAACTGGAGACTTTATTTTGAGAGAATAGGGTTGTGTACAAGGCTAACTTCTCTCATCTACCTATAATGATAATCTGGTAATCTATTCTAGTCCATGCCTTTAAATGCCATTCAGACGTTGAACTCTTCTAAGTTACACCTCCGAATCAAGTTTCTTTCCTATATTTTGAAAAGCTTTTTCAAGTTAGCATGTTAAAAACTAAAATTCTTGTTTAATTTTCTCAAAGCTTCCCCTATTATAAGAACGGGGGTCATATCCAGCCTCATAGCAATAGAAGGCATCATCATCTATTATATAATTCCAAATCCCAAAATTGAGATGCTTTTATTTCCCTTATGCTTAATATCCAAGTCTGAAGCTGAATCTCCTAAGTATCTCAACATTCAGTAAATTCAGTTTGATTTATGTTCACTAGTATGACCGTGGTGAAAATCATCACATAGCAGTCTATCCAAGTGCAGGATTGCTGAAAGTGCATTATTCACAGTCTTGAGCGGGCTTGACTTCCATACAAGGTGAAATTATCATTGTCCATTCAACCAAGTGGCATATAAAGATAATCTGATAGCAGAGTTATGAAAGGCCCTAAGAAACTAATTAAAAATTTCTGAATTGTAGAAGGAGTACTAACCATTTAAAATAAATGCAAAAAACAAGAAAACAAAATCAATAAACAAATATACTCTATCAATTAGGAAAAGAGAAAAGCAAAACCTTAACTCTTGGGTCAAAGAGAAAAGTACCAACTGATATTAAATTATTAGTTTTGAAAAAGGACAGAGTGAATTGAAAAACATCATCAAGACTAATGAGATAACACAGAAACATTAATCAGCAAAAAATTTGTACTCTTGAAGATGTATTTTAAGATGTGGGGTAATTAAGTAAATGATTAAGCATACATTGTAAGAGTTTCAGAAAAAAGTATATATAAAATATATCAAAGGAAGCCTGAAAAAAAGAAAGATGAAAAGTTAGTAAATATTAAATTAAAAATTGATGAAATAGAAAGCAAGTTAATCCATAGAACTAAGAAATATGTTATAAATACATGTATTTGCTGGTTCTTTAATAAACATATTTTTAAAACTACACAATTAGACCATTAGCTAACATAGTCAAAAATGAAATATAAAATTTAAATATAAAAACTTCTGTTATTTTATAAAATAGAAAAATGTAATAACCAAAGGCAACACATAAGCTAATGAAATTATAAATAAAGTTCAAAGCAGAATGTAACAATTTTTTAATTCTGTGGAATTGGATGAAGTTAGTATTCTATGAAAAAAAAAGTACCAAAGTTTTTTTACAAAACATAGAAAATATGAGAAAACTAATTATTATTAATAATAAATTGGTTTTTAAAAGAATTCATATGTCTACAGAAAACTCTTATTTAAAAACATTTAATAGATAAATTACAATTAAAAATTAGAGAAAAAAGTTAAAGTATAGAATATTATTTTGAGAGCATGAAAAAAGAAATCTACCATAATTTTTGTAAATTAGTCAACACTGATAATGAAACTGGAAAAAAAAGCCTTGAAATAAAAATTAAATATTAATCATACTTTAAAAATTACTTATGAGTATATCAAATAACAATTACATGTTTGAAATCAAACAAGAGTTAAAATTTATTTAAAAAATTAAATAAACGAGAAAACACAGAAACATTCTGAAAATAACATGGGGGTGGCTAGCTATTTTAGCATTTATGAGATACAGTAACAAACACAGTGACATAATGATTTTGAAAAGACAAACATTAAGACTAGAAAATGGAAAAGCAAGCATACTTGTATCAAAATATCATATGTATCTCATAAGTATGTACAACTGTTATAAATTTATAAAATTTTAAAGTAAAGAAATTAAAAACCAAAAAGGCAAGGATCAAATATAAAAGAGGATTTATTAGGTCATAAAAATGACAGCTCTTATCAGTAAAAGGAAGATAAAGTTGGATCTATCAATGCTTAGTAAACTAGAAATTGTCTTAATGAAATAAATAACAGCTTTTTTAAAAGACTAATACCCTACTTAATGGTCAAATATTGACTGACTTCTCTGAAACTGAAATTGAAGTGATCATGCCCCTTCAAAGAATTTCTATTCAACAATGTAATAAGGCATTTAAAACTAATTAAAGTATTAAGATTAGAGAGAAAGAAATAAAACAGCATTATGCTCATAAGATTATGCACTTAGAAAATGTAAAATAATAGATACAAAAATAAATTCATTTAATAAGTGAGTTTAGCAATTAATGAGTGAAATTTACCATTAAAACTTCTGCTTGTGTAAGTTTAATATATATAAATTAATTTTAATTCTCTATATCAGCAAAAAATGTTTAGAAAACAAAATTTTTCAACAGGTGTTATTCATACTAGCTCCAAAAAATATTATATACATGGGAATGAAGCTAAATAAAGAAGTACAAATCGGCTAAATATCATATTATTGAAAAAAATTTCAAAAAAATTAAATGAAAATAAAAGACTACATTGATTGCATTAGTAGAATGCAAATTTAATTAAGAAATCACATTACCAAATATCAATACTTATCAGAATGCATCAGAAATTAAAAACACATATTGGAATAAAAATAACCAAATCAATAAATGTAGCAAATTAATTAGAGAATAAAGAGTCCAGGTAAAGATTTAACTGTATTAAACTTTTAATGAACATCAAAGTTGATACTCTAGGGCTGTGAAGGAAAGACAACTATTTTAAATTAAAGAATAAGATCTAATATTTGATATCACAACAGGGTGACTACCATCATCAATAATTTGTTGTACCTTTTGGAATAACTTTGGAATTAAAAGAATGTTTATAACTCAAAGAAACTATGAATGCTTGAGGTGATGGATATACCATTTACTCCAATGTGATTATTTCACATATTTCTGTATCAAAATATCTCATACAATCGATAAATATACACACCTACTATGTACCTGTAAAAATTAAAAATTAAAATAAAATAAATGCTGCCAAGTCAATTAAATGCATATAGGTAAGAGAGAGGGTTAGGGTGAGAGATAAAGAAGAAGAAGAGAGTGTGAGAAATGATAGAATGTGAGGAAAAAGAAGTGAGAAAAGAAAAGCGAAAAATTGGACCCCATTAAATCATACAAAAATATTCCATGGGGAATACAGTTTTAAATGTTAAAGGAAAAACAATACATTTCTAGAAGACAGGAGATATAAACATGCCATGATATACATTTAATGAGAACAACTCTTTCTTAATTAGAAACTAATACTACTGACCTTATAGGACAGTGTTGATATTAAATTCGTGACCATACATTCTCAACAAATATTTCTTTAAAAAATGATGAAGTATGTCACAGGCTGGGAGATATTTGTATAGCTTTAACCAAAAAACAAAACAAAACAAAACAAAACAAAAAACTCACATTTAAACTATGTAAAACATCCCACAAATCAATAAGATAAAAAAGGAGAAAAATCTATTAAAAAAAAGGGCAAATACTTGAACAGGTCTTCATTAATGGAGAATAGCCAAGTGACCAACAAACATATAAAAGTTAATTAATCTAATCAGTCCTTAAAGTATTTGTCAAATGTTGCCCAATCCATACATCCAAATAGCTAAACTTAAAAACTGACAATATCAAGTGTTGAGAATATAGATCAACATGAATTATTATATACTGCCTTTAGGGACATAAAGTGATATATGTAGAGTTATAAACACTTTGGGAAAGTATTTCATAGCATGTACTAAAGGTTAAATTAATATATACCATAACTTACACCAAAGCAGTTCTACTCTGAGGAATATACCAAGGAGAAATGCAAACACATCACAATGGCCAAAAATACAAAAGTAAATAAAAATGTCACACAAAAAATTCATTCATTATTTATAATTATAAACAAATTGAAAATAACTCAAATGCCCACCAGCAGTAAAATGGCCAAATATAATTTAGTGTACAAATGTAAAGAAATAGTATATACTACAGATTTTTTACAAATCTAATTCTGAATGAAATAGAAATAAATTAATGTATATGACATATATTAATTTATATAAAGTTCAAAATAAACCAAAGTTAGTTTACAGTGATATAAGTCAGGACAATTGTTATGTTTGAGGAGGAGGAAGGTCAAGGAGTAAGTTGCAAAGAGAGGTTCAGGGCTATCAGTGATATTCCCTTTCTTGACATGTCATATTTTGACATGCATGAAAAAACTATGTAAAAAATTAAGGAAACTGCACTCAAAAATTTTGTCTTATTTTTGTATTAATGATATATTTCAATATAGAGATTTTTAAAAATTAGAACTACCATTTGAATTACATGCCAGACTAAATTTGGGATGAATTAAAATATATGTAAAATAATAAAATCACTAAAAACAAAAGACAGAAATTATAATCTTAATTTGACTGAGGAAACATTTATGTAATGTATGACATATACATGACCCAATACCTGGGATTCATAAATAATTAAAACTGTGGAAGTGGTAAACTTGTGGGTTGGATAGACTTAAGACATGTGGGAAAGGGACACACACTCTCCACTCTATGCACTTTTATCTTTGTTAAAATACATACCATGATGATGAATTGAATACTACTATTAATAATAATAATAATTTAAAATACCAATTACTTTAAATTTTCTCCATAAAATTAGGTGGATTAATAACACTACATGAACATAAAATAAACCAAAAAAGCAAACTTGAAAATCACTAAAGTAATATTGCATACCACTTCTTTGTTTTATTGATAGCTAATTATTTGAAAAATGTATTTGAAGATGTACTAAGGATATGTCTATTGACACTGAATTAACACATTGCTTTGTAGAACACACATGTTGGAAATACTAATGAATCTCAACTAAGTCTTAGTTAAAATCATCTGTCAAGTCAAAGAATACTGAGACAAGATTTTTCCTAGTAAAAATGACAGCAAAGTAAATACGGTGACTGAAGTGAGGCAAATGAAAACATAGATTTTTTTTATGTATTAGAAATTACTTTTTTGGTTTCATGTTTTCTTCTTTGCAGCTGGAGTGAATACTCCTTTTTGTCATGCCAATCATTTACAGTAGTAGTATTAATAGTAGTATTCAATTCATCAATTGAATAAAAAATCTAAAAAATCTCCCTCGTTTTACACCTGTAATCCCAGCACTTTTGGAGACCATCCTGGCTAACATGGTGAAACCCCGTCTCTACTAAAAAATACAAAAAATTAGCCGGTTGTGCTGGCGGGCGCCTGTAGTCCCAGCTACTCCGGAGGCTGAGGCAGGGGAATGGCATGAACCTGGGAGGCGGAGCTTGCAGTGAACCGAGATGGCACCACTGCACTCCAGCCTGGGCGACAGAGTGAGACTCCGTCAAAAAACAACAACAACAACAACAACAACAACAACAACAACAACAACAAAACTCCTTCGTTTTATCTTTTTATAATCACACACCCACAACATACAAACCCACTCACACACTTGACTCATTACTCATGTCAACCACTGGTCTGTTCTCTGACACTGTAATTTTACCTGTTACAGATCTTACTGTAAATGGAATCATACCTCATGTAACTGAAACCCAGCGCTTCCCTCAATATAATGCTTTAAAAATACATCCAAGTGGTTGGATGTATCAAAAGTTGGCTTCTTTTGATTGCTGAATTATGGCACATTGTCTGAATAGAACTGCCACAAACATTCACAGGTGTTTGTCTGAACAGAATATTTTTTCCCAGAAACATATGAGTAAGACCGCTTGGTCATATGGTGAGTGAGTGTGTCATCAGTTTTATTCCAAACTGTTTTCCAGAGTGGTTATATTATATTGCATTTTTACCAGGAATACACGCAAGTTCCAGACACTCCACAAACTTGTTTGTAGTTGATATTGTCAGCATTTTTATTTTAAACACTAAAATATATATCATAATACTTCACTATGGTTTTAATTTACATTTCCCTAAAGGATAATCAGTTCAAACATCTTTCCACATGCATATTTGTCACCTTTGTTGCCTCCTCAGTGAAATGCTAGTTCAAATAGTTTTCCCATTTTTAATAAGATCAGTTCTTTTCTTACTGCTTAGGGTTCTTTACATATATCTGTGTATTATGAATGTGTATTTACATTCTTTATAAGTGTGTAGTTATTAATATATTCAACTGCTAGTTATCTTTTACATTCTCTTAACCATCTTCTGTGGAAGCAAAAATTTTAATAATTTGATTTTTTTAATTTTACAAATCACACTTCTTCTAATAATTCTTTGTCTAAACCCAGGTGGCTAAGATTTTCTCCTGCATGTTTCATATGTTAGGCTTTGCATTTATATATGTTTTAATCAGGATTTGCTTCTTTTATATAAAGTTTGAATTTGAAGTATTTAATTTTTTTTGTTTTGTTAGTTTTGGATACATGGGTGTATAATTGTTCCAGAAAACCTCTTGAAAAGACTATTCTTTCTTCATTAAATTGTTTGAGAATTGTGTTGATCATCATTTGGCCATGACTGCATTAATCTATCTTTGGGTTTCACATGCTACTCTGTTGATCTATGTTTCTACCCAATTCACTAATACTGCATTGTTTCAATTTCTGTAACTTTAAGTCAAGTCTTAACATTAAAGTAAATCTTCCCACTTTAAGCCTTTTTAATCAAAATTGCTTTACGTAGTCTAGTTGTTTTTTTTTTTTTTTGCTCTCCTTATATGCTTTACACATATATAAAAGTTAGAAACTTAGAATCAGTCTAACATAAATGTTACAAATTTGTTAAAGTTTTATTGAAATCAGTAAACTCATAGGTCAATTTGGATAGAATTCACATCTTTACTATGTTCAGTCTGCTAATTCTGGTCATTTTATATCTCTCCATTTATGTAAGACATTTTTTTCTATCATTTGAGTTTTGTAGTTTTACACACAACTGCACATATTTTATCGGACTTATACCCAATAATTTCTGAGTTATTATAAACTTTTATTTTTACTCTCCACTTACTCTTTTCCACTACATAAAAATGTGATTGACTTTGTATCCTAGGACCTTGCAAAAATCATTTTCTATTTTTAAGTGTTTTTTATTTGTTTGTTTTTATAGATTCCTTGCATTTCTGTATGGAGAATCCTATCATCTGTGAAAATAGACAGTGTTTTTCTATATGTTCTTAATTTTTATTTTTTTGACTTTATTTATATATTTATTGTTTCCTTCTTTCTGCTTGCTTTAACTTGATTTTTCCATGCTTTTTCTAATTTTCAAAAGTGGAAGTTTCCATTGTTGATTTGAAACCTCTCTGTTTTTCTAATATAAGCATTTAATGCTATAAGTTTTCCTGTATGCACTGTATTAGCTGAATCCATTGTATTTTGATACGTTGTATTTTCTTTTTATTTTGTTTAAAATTTTTTTTAGTTTTTATTAAAACATTTTCTTTGATTCATGAATTACATAGAAGTGTGTAATTTAATAGTGAAGATTATCGATTTCTCTGTGAGTCTTCTCTTAGGGAATTATAGCTTAATATTTTTAAACTCTAGTTTAGTATTTTTAAACCTGTAGGCAGGTCATCTCAATGAGTGTTCAGCTCTTAGAGCAGAGGAGACCCCTAGTAGCTCCTTTCCACAGGCAGGTCATCCCAAGGAGTGTTGGGGAGTCTGGCTGAGTCTGGGGTTTTTACGTTCTCAGAATGGAGAAAGTGCATGCTGTTAGTCCTTGGGTGGTCACAGGCAGCCCTGGAGAAAGCACCATCAGATCAGCCAAATGATTATCAATGAAGATCTCACTGCAGGCCACGTACTTCACCTGTAACAGGCAGCCCGGCCCTCAGGCTTCAGGCTGTCTCTGGCCTGAATGTGGGCTTTCACTGGGGACCTGCCCCTTCCTGCCTAGGAACCTGTCTGCATCTAGCCAGAAGCCGTCCATGGAGCCCAGGCTGTCCATGCCAAGGGACATCTGCAAGCTAGTGCTGAGCTGCCTTCAGCCCCCTGGCCTCCCTCCTGTGTTTGTTGATGCTCAAATTCTGGAGGAGGCTGAGATGGCAGCAGACTGGCATGTCAGCACCACCCTGAGTGTGTGCACATCTGGCCAGCACACGAGAGCACCGGGACTTGGCCACAACTTTGCTCCACACTGGAGTGGGCACAAGGAGTGGGGAGAGGCCAGGGAGAGGGAGCAGGCACTTCTAAGCCTGTGGGGGCAGGGAGCTTCCTGGGCCCCCAAGAGTGCCAGGATGCCCTGGTCCAGAGCTGCTGCTGGGTGGCTGCAGCTGTGCCTGGGAGTGCGGGGCTCCCACCCTACCAGGTCATTAGGGGTGGGGCTCCACCTTGTTTCTGGCCCCCATTTGGTCCGCAGAGCGTGCAGTCCCAGCTGTGCCTCTCCTGCTGCTGCTGGCATCCCCATAGTGGCTGCTCCAGACAGGCTGCCACCACCATCAGTGAGAGATAACATCCAAAAGAAGGTATTAATTCACAAAGCACATTAAAAATATTTTATATTGAGCTTCAGTATGACATTTTGTTTTATGTATACATTTGTAGAAAGATTCAATAAAGCTAATTAAAATATCCTTCACCTCACCAACTAATTACATTGTACTCCATAAATATACACAATTATTATTTGTCAAAAAAATAAGTATATACAAAAGGTATAAATATTTTATGTTAACATGATTATTTCATAAAAATATACTATAATATTTTGCTTGAAATTTAAATCATAAAATTATCATGCATAAGTCAATATTAGGAATAGTGCTTCTATTCCAAAAAAAAAAAACAGCGTGATTTTATTAATTAACTTGTACTTATGTTAGCTATAACAGGTGGAATTCTGGGGAATGAGAAAACATGTTTGACTTCATTAACATAATAAAAATTGTGAGGGGCTTTCAAAATTATTTCAAGTCCTACATCTTACATTTATGCAGTTTTAAGAATACTCTTCTAAGACTATAATAAACATTCTCATATTCCTTCACTGCATAACATGAGGCAGACGTAAGCTCATGAACATCCTCAGCTTCTCAGACTACTTTTTAAAATCTAGTTTTGTTGTAATATTCAAGAAAATCCAGGATTTCCATTTGTTAAATCCTTGTTTTTCTTATAATTTCAAGGTTTTCATTTTAGGGTAACATGTGGGGACACTGGTTAACTAAAGACAATGGCAGATTACAAGGTTCAAATTTTTCAATCTTATCTCACAAAACAATGAAAGCTGTAAGAAAAAAAATACCTGGATGGAAATCATGCCTTTGGCATAAACTGAAGACAGAGAGTGCCCAAACTTCAAAATAAATGCCAAGTATAAAAGTACACACTTCAAATCCCAGCAAGCACTCTCTCAGGTTTCTACCCTTCCACAAAACTTCAGGGAAGGCAAACCTAAGATGAAGAACATTGCAACAGGCAATTGATCTCAAACCACTACCAGAAAGAGTAAGTCTGCCCTAAGGCTTAAAATTCTGAAAACACAAAGTTCTTGCAGGTTGTAAAGTAGAACAGTCTTCTAGGAACTCTGGTTCTGAGTTCAGACACAAATGTACTACAGCATAAATGAACTGCATCTTTCCCCACAACAAAGACGAACCTTGTAACTTCTTGTTTCAACATTCATTACCTGTTATAGTTTCTATGATTCATTCATTATTTTGAATCTTTTATCATGTAATTACTCTGTTTCAGACAGAACAAGAGAGTAGGAGGAAATAAAACGTGAAAACGAAACAGTTAAATATGATAAAACATATAATTATGCATATGGTTAATTAAAATCATATGATGTGCATGACTATTCTAGCTGTAAACTTGATCAGTAGTTATTCTGCTTATTCTCTGCCCTCTTAAGCAGAAGTCAAATGCACCCTGTATCAGGGGTCCCCAGCCCCCAAGCCACTGGCCTGTTAAGAACTGGGCCACACAGCAGGAGGCGAGCCACTGTCAATTGAATATTACCACCTGAGCTCCACCTCCGGACAGATCAGCAGCTGCACTAAATTCTACAGGAGTGTGAAACCTATTGTGAACTGTGCATGTGAGGGACCTAGGTTGCATGCTTCTTACAAGAATCTAATGCCCAATGATCTTAAGTGGAACAGATTCATTTCCCCCACCCACTCCCATCCATGGAAAAATTGTCTTCCCCCTGGTAATAAACACCAACAAATTAGTAATTTGCACTTTCCACATAAATTAATATTGGAAACATGTTATTACAAAACTAACTTCTAAAGAATGAACATTCCAACAATCAATACATGTAAAACAATTTGTGAAGGTAAATAGGGTTACGTCTCAAAGTATACTGAATAGAAACCCACCATACAGAATGTTTTAGAAGGATTAAAGTGGAAAGTGAGCATTTAAAATATTCTATTGTTTAATTTTTACCACTATATTGAAGTATGACATGTTATCTTCTTGATTTCTAATTCAATAAAAGAATAATATATTAAGGCATAAGCTCAATGTCAGACTTTTTGTTTTTATCCCCAGAATATTTTTTGGATGAAATACTTCTGTAATAATTTTAGGTAAATTAAAGAATGCTTCATGGAGACTCTAAATTTGTATTATATAAACCTAGAATGTCTTTCCACAATATCATGTGATGTATGATCTATTAATTTCAATTTCAGATTTTTTCTGCTTTGTTATACATACATAATCCAAATGCTTATATTCGCTCAATTTGATTATTCAGGACTTTTGTTTACAGGAGAGGTTATCTGGAGAAATAAAATATGGTAGCATTTTAGGAATAGAAAAGGAAATTAAAGAGCATTAAAACTAGAGAAAATAGCTTTTGTTTACTTAAAGTAATACATATATAATCATGTTCTTAAGTGTCAAAAAATGAAAAATAAATATTTTCTCAGATGCAATGTGTGATTATTTCTTGATATATTTTTATATGCCTAGGAGGTGTCGTGCAAGTACTCTTACACATTGGAAACCATTCTATGATTAAGAAAATAATATCCTATTTTATCATTGAGAAAACTAAGGCAAGGAAGGTAAAGTAGCTTTTTCAGTGCCTCACATTTAATTGTTGATGAATCCAGGAGTCTACTAACAATTTCTGACTCAAGAGCCAGCATTATTAACCACTCACCTACATCACTGATCATTTCAATTATCTTATGTAAGTGATGCAATAAAATAGCACACTACATAAAAGGAGTCAACAGGTAATATGGCATTGAAATGCATTTTTTCATTTAAATACAATATGTTTAATAGCATGCAATAAATTATGACAACATATATTCTATTTATAGACTATTTTAAGAATAACATCTAAAACACACATTTGGAATGTATGCTAGTTTAAGTGAACATTTTTCTAATCAGATTTACTCTGGATTGACCCACAAAACATACCAGATAGTGACAAGTAAGCACATTAATAATGAACATCTTATTAATTGTGCAAACATTATAAAATTAAGTTTTTAAATGGTACTGTATTGTCAGAAAGGCCTTTCATTAATTTTTAGCATTTACAGGGAAACTTAGAAAGAGCATAAATAATCTGTAAACTATCACTGTACATTACATATTAGTTTTTATTTATGTCTTTAGGTTTATAAGGAATAAATGTGATGTACTAATAATTTAAACAGTGCTAAACACCAAGTTTGAAACAAATTAAGAATTCAAAAAATATTGCTTGTTGTTTTTAATACTATATGTTGTCTAGTTTAAACATGCCTATGCTATTATTATATAACACAATTCCAAATACTGACAGAATTTTGTTACTTTGTCTTTGCCAATGAACAAGGAAACATTTTACTTTATATTCCAGCAGAAAAGCATTATGCACAACAAACTCTGTGCCCAAAAAAAACCTCCCTAGATCTATTCAGCTGATGAAAATTGTTTTGTGAACTGTCTAGGTAATCAACCCTCAAGAAACTTTAACTCCACTATTTCCTGAGACGTGGGATGAGGTTATTGGGTGAAGGTGCAACACAGTCAGCTGAAGATCCATAGTTCTTTGATGAAAATTGGCTGAGTCTGGGTAGAGAGTAAATTGAAAACAAAAATAGGAATAATTGCATATTGTGGCTTAAGCAAAAAGTTTGAATTTTATATAATTTTGCTTTACCATTTTACATATACATAGCATCATCATTTTTCAGTGTCATTAAACAAACTGATATGTAATATCACCATAATTCAGTTCTTCACCCTTACTCCCATGTAAGAGGTATAAACACATATAAGGCTCTTGATACCTGTTACCAGAGGGCCAATTAAAATCTGTAAAATCTGTGTGTGAATTACAAATCTTATGACTGAATTCTTAAACATCAGCATTTTAACTAAATAATCTCTATTGAACCATTAAAGTGCACCAAATTTCTGTTTAATATTGCATTTATTTAATTTCTAGTGAAGTTGAATATATTTTTCATGTAAATATAACCAAGTTTATCATTTGGCATTTTTCTATTGAGTGTATTTTTTAATAAGATATGTTACAAACATTTCACTAGTTTTTAATATGATTTTAATTTTATTATATCCTTTTAATGTTCAATAAGGTGAACTAAAGAAGAGTATAAAAATATAAAACACTGTTAATAAAATAAAATAGTATTTGCATTTTCATATACACAGAATACATGACCAAAGTAATATATGTGCACCTTTGGCACTTTTTCGGCTTTTGTTTTCTGTTTGCTTCTAATATATAATTTTTAAAAATATTATTTTTATTTGGATTATTTAAATTTTATTTCTCTTTACATGCAAAATATATGATGTACATTACTACAATATTTAGCATCTGTTTTAAACTTTGTCTTCAATTTATTTTGCATTTAATTTTATATTTATTACATTTAAGATGTTATAGTTAATTTAATTTTGCATTAACTTAATTAAGATGTTTCTCTAAAGCTTTCCCCAATAGTTAGCAGTTTATTAGCATTAGATTTTTGAGAAAGCAAAAAAATTTCAAGAATATATATTGATAGGGATAAATTAATCTAGATAGTAAAGAGTTTTCTTTAATTTAACAAAACACATAAGCCTTTTAAAGTTGTTCAAAGATTAATAATTCTTGAGCAATATTTTATAATATATTGATACAGAGTAAAGCAACAAAAGGATTTTGATTGATTATTATTATTGATGCTGGATGGAGAAGGAAAAATGTTTTAACAGAAGATAGAAAATGAGACATTGTGTGCTTTTTATTTATGTAATGAAAGCAGTTAGTGGGTGCAGCGCACCAGAATGGCACATGTATACATATGTAACTAACCTGCACAATGTGCACATGTACCCTAAAACTTAACGTATAATAATAAAAAAAAAAAGACCACCACACACACACACAAAAAAAAAAAAAAAAAAGAAAGCAGTTCATACTCAAGCACGAGGAATAATCTACATTCAAGTAAACCAATGTTAGCTTTTACGTTTCTGCTCCTTGGATGTTTGCCTACGATATCATATTTCTGTAAAAATCCTCTCAAATAATATATATTTTATTGTACAGTGAATTAGTGACTGTTTCACTAATTTAAAATTCCATCTTTTAACATATTTCTGAATATTTTATGTCACATTCTCTTTCATTGATACGTATATTTATATTTGCTTGGGAAAAAAGCCTTCTAATAGCCTTATATTGAATTTTTATATCTAGTATTAGAAAATTTTTCTCATGATTGCTTAATAATGGTTTTAATTATTTTAATCCTGGATATTATTTTAAAAATATACCACCTTAAATAAAACATAAACAAACAGTACATTCCATTTTGTAACACCTCATCTTTGTCATTATTTTTATACAATTAAATTCTACATATATTCTAAACTTACAAGTCTGTGCTATTATTTAACTTTAAACTGTGTTATATTTTAAAGCAGACAAAATTTAGGGGAAAAGAACTGTTTTTTATCTTTAGTACACATTGAGTGTTTCTGATATTCTTAATTTCATTTTACAAATCTGACTTTCTATTGAGACTAGTTTTCCTTTACTCTCAATGTTTCCTTTAAAATTTCTTATTACTTAGGTCTGTTGTTAACAATTTCTTTAAGCTCCTACATGTATGACACTACTTTGTCATATTCGTTGGGTATAGAATTTTAGATTCGAGGTTTTTAATTATAGATTTTCAAATACCCTTTCATTTTGTTATATCTTATATTATTTCAAAGGAGACATCTGTAATTGTGTTTATTTTAGTTCCATTGAATGCATTTGAAGTTTTTTTTTTCTTTTTTTTTTTTTTTTTTTGAGACTGAGTCTCACTCTGTGCCAGGCAGGAGTGCAGTGCTGGGAGCTTGGCTCACTGTCATCTCTGCCTCCCGGGTTAAAGCAATTCTCCTGCCTCAGCCTCTCCAGCAGCTGGATTACAGGCACGTGCCACCACACCCAGCTAATTTTTGTATTTTTAGTACAGACAGGTTTCACCATGTTGACCAGGGTGGTCTCAGTCTCCTGACTTCCTGATCCACCAGCCTTGGCATCCCAAAGAGCTGGGGTTAAAGGCATGAGCCACCGTGCCTGGTCTGAAGTTTTTTTCTTCTGGCAGCTTTTATGAATTTTTTCTGCATCACTTGTTTACAGAAATTTGCCACTTTGAGGGATGTATGTGTGTATGTGAATGAATTTGCAGATTTTTCTTTTGCTTTATTGATTGCTGGGTTTATAATTTCCATTAAATTTTCCAAAAAGTGGCAATGTATCTTTAAATGTTTTTCTAAATCCAAATTTTCCATTTCTTTCTGGGAGTGCAACTACAGATAGATTACAATGCTTAATATTATCTCATTTGTTCTCTGACACTATGTTCAATTTATTTTCTAATTTTTTTCTCTCTGTCCTTCAATTGGATGGTTTCTATGATTTTTCTTTAAGTTCACTTAACTTTTCTCTGCACTGTCACATATTTTTTTAAGTCCATCCAGTTAATTTTTTCCAGACATTTTATTCTTCTGTCTTGGAATTTTTACTTGGTTCTGCTGTGTAATTTCTATTTCTCTTCTTCTGTTTATATTTTATTTTAAATCCCAGAACCTCCATCCATCAGCCTGTCTGATTATTCATCTGTCATCCCCTCTATCAAATTGATATCTTAAAGTTGTTACTTGCTAATTCCATCATTTATGTCATTTCTGGGCCTATTTCTAATGACTAAATGTCCTATTGGTTATAGATCCCATTTTCCTGGTTCTTCACTCATCTAGAAATCTCTCCTGGATATAGTGCATTGCAAACATTAACTTTGTCCAACTTTTGCACTATTTCTTTCAAATAATGTGGACATTTTATGAGCATGTAGTTAATTTATGTGTACATTCGTCTATACTGCTGTAGTTTATTTTTAAGCTTCATTTAAGTTTTGTTAGTAGCGTTCTCTAGAGATAGTGGACTCCAACTTGTAATGTGAGGCCTTTCAGGCCTTCCTCTCTAGAATGCCCTGTGTTTTTAATGACATGTGTCCACTCTGGTTGTTTGGGAATTGAACATGTCCTGTGCTGCTCATTGCTTAGCATATAGCTCTACAGTACATTTTCTTTTAATAGAAGTTTTTATTGCCCTTTTAACAGAGACCCAGTGTATTACTCAGGGTTCTTCAGAGGGACAGAACTAATAGCATATATATATAAATAAAGGGGAGTTTTTTAAGGAGTATCATTCACAGGACCACAGGGTGAAGTCCCACAGTAGGCCTCTGCAAACTGAGGATCAAGGAAGCCAGTTCGAGTCCCAAAACCTTAAAAGTAGGTAAGCCGACAATGCAGACTTCAGTCTGTGGCTGAAAGCCCGAGAGCCCCTGGCAAATCACTGGTGTAAGTTCAAGAGTCCAAAAGCTGAAGAACTTGGAGTCTGATGTTCGAAGGCAGAAGGCGTCCAGCAAGGGAAAAAGATCTGAAGACTGGAAGACTCAGCAAGTCTGCTTTTTTCTAGCCAAATTGGCAGCTGATTAGATTGTGCCCACCCAGATGAAGGGTGGGTCTGCCTCTCCCAGTCCACTAACTCAAATGTTAACCTCCTTTGGCAACACCCTCACAGACACACCCAGGAACAATACTTTGCATCTTTCAACCCAATCAAGATGACACTCAACAGTAACCATCACACTCAGTTTCAGCATACACAACTTGCTATTCAACAAAAGACCCAAGGAGATCTCTATGCAGATTTCTAGAACTATGTATCTGTTTCATCTCTTCCCATCTGGCATTTCCGCCCCCCATACACAAGGAAACTAAGCATCTCTAAATGTAGATCTCTGTCTTTCCAACTAAGTGAGAGTACAACTACCTTCTTGGGTCCCTCTTCCTAAGCTGGTGTTCAGGAAATTCATGAATTATAAAGGTGGTACAATTATACCCCTCACCTCATTTGTGCCTGTTCTCTCAGTTCTTATCACCTGTTGTCACTATTTGAAATTGTCATTTTGTCTAATTTTTCTAGTATCCTAGTTATTTATGATAGGAGTACTAGTTAACAGTCCTAATGTGTAGATCAGACTACTCTGCATTGCCAGAAAAAAAAAAAAGCTATATGGCTACGGCACTCATATTTATTTAGAGAAAATTTATAAATGACTATTTCTAGACTTCCTGATCAGTAATATTATCTTTTTCTTTACTGCTTTAAGGGATTATTTAGACGTTTTCAACATTCTAAATAACCCCTAAAAATGTATTTCAAATTATTTCTCATTTGTAGCAAATCCTCATAGCGGATATGTATGGCATTCTTCTAACGATATATTGTATTTAAAAAGTAATGGATTTTTGCATACTTACTTACCATTATTGAATACTTTATAAGCTTAATAATGTTCAGTTGTTTCTTCTTTTTGTTTTAAGTGGTTAAATATAAAATATGATTATGAAGGAAATTTTATTGCTTCTGTTAGGAAAGTTATTGTTGTCATTAAATTACAATCTTCATTATTTCATTGGTTATAATTTTTATAATAAACTTACATAAGAGTGATAATGTTAGAAATTCTGTTCTATTTCTCATATTAGCAAACATGTTGGACTTTAACTGTGTTTTTTCTGAATAATAAATCTTTTAGACATTCAACGTCTTTTGAGTACATATTGGCAATTGATATATTCTTTGATTATAATTCATTTAAATGTAAACTTATTGGTTCAGCCTGTGTCTACATATGTAGGCTAATAAAACAAAACTATATAATATGGTTTTATTACTATATAATAAAGTCTTTAGGTATAATAATATATATATCCAATAACCTAAATAAGTTTAGCTATTTTCTTTGAACTACCTTCCCCATATTACTTTTAGTCTTGAGATTTTGATTAGCCTTTGATATCTGATATCAACTCAAACTCATACTTCAGGGCCTTTCTTGATGGAAATACTCCCTAATCCCCACACCAAGGAGCTTTGATAACCTAACACATACTTTTATAATACCCTCTAGCTTTCCTTCAGAATAATGGGTAACATTAAAAATAGTTATTTTTGTATTAATATTGGCTTTATGTCTGCTTCTATGATGGCTCCAGGTTATGCATGAATAATTCTGACTTATTCTCGGTCTCATGTATAATATTTGACTCACATTCAGTAGACAAAATATATATGTTGAATGATCAATTGAACGCTATACACATATTTTCTTTCCCTAAGTTGGTTAATTGTTTTTGTTTTCTTTTTCATTTTTGAGAAGGTAAATACTTTTAATTATCAGTAATGAGTAAATAAAGAGAAAGATGTATTCATAGCATCTTATTATTAACTATTGGCTTTCTGTTTTATAGTATTTAAATATTATATATATTTAATTTTTTGTTTTGATTACAGCATATGCTGTGTATTATATAGGTCAGATAAGGCAACTGCATTAAAGTTAAACACCAGCCTCTACACAATCCTATTTCACTCACTCACAGACAGAGGCTGTTCTTGAGTGTACTCCCTAATGTTTATGTAAATCTCTGCCTCAGAAGTTGTTTCTCAAAGATGTAAGCCATCATATAATACATATTATTTTCTTTTGTAAGGTATATATGTACATAATTTAAAAAAAATCTTGTGATAAGATTTCCTAAATTTTTTTCTAGATAAATTTGATATTGTTAGCATGAATTAAGTAACTTTATAAGTTCCGAAGACCATAAATGAAAGCAATTAATTTCAGAAAATGAGACTTATACCTGAAGTCAATTATTATTCTTGTTTAGACCTGGTGAAGGTAGTTGTTAGCAGTTAGCTTCAAAGGTTAATGTAATATTGATCAATATAAACCTAATACAGTGAATCAGAATTGTCATAGGAATGGTGAATTTTTGCCAGCAAAACAGAAAGTACTTTAAAAATTACTTCTGGACATAATTAACAAATTTTATTCCAAGAAAATGGTTCAACTTTCTTGTTTCTTTGCATGCCTCATAATTCACAGCAAAAAAATTGAACATTTAATATATTGTTGACACTCTGGGCACTTCCACTGTCCCTTCTGCAATGTGCTCTTGTTGTTGGCTTGTTTATTTTTTAGGAGTGCCTGGCTTATTTTACTAAATTCTTTCACCCCAGACATTGGTAAGCCTCTATTCTTCCCCAGGAGGCACAGGTTCTTCTTTCCCTGACCAAATCCAGCTGTTAAATTCCACTAATTGCTGGCTGATTGATGTGTGTTTTCCACAGTTCCCTAGGGCATAAACTGTTCTACAGTATTACTGTATCAAACTGTAATTCTTTTGAAGGGATAGTTTTGGAAATCCATGTTTGATATTTGTTCCGAGTTCAAGAGAATGATTTCCTGGTGGTTCCTCCTGTAAACTAGCTGACCTAGAGTCTATGCTTTATCTTCATTAAATTCACATATTTCCTCCCATTTTCCTTTTATTACAACTTTCACTGTTCTTGAGAATTACCTTAAGCTTGAACTTCCTCATGCCATATTGTAAGTAAAGTGAGTTTCTTAGAAAAGAGATTGGGAGTTACGTGTGTTTTGACTCAAATATCCTCCCATGCAAAACAAAACAAATCAAAAGATATACATATGTGTGTGTGTGTGTGTGTGTGTGTATACACACACGGATAACTAAAAATAAGTATCATTGATAAAGCAAAATAAAGAAGGGTAAATGAAACACAAAAATTAAACTGAGATTAGTACTAGGAAATAAACGTTTGTAACACTTATGTTTTGCTACTCACAGGCACAAGATGACACCAGGATGTATGTATTGGATAAAAAATATATATATACACACACATATACACATACACATATAAAATGCACACACACATGCACACACGTATATATGCTGTTACAGATATTTTATCCCTCATTTCTCGGGGAAATAAATAAATAAAGTACTGCAAATAAAATAGGGAATTTTAAGAATATAAAAAAATAAAATAATAAAAAACAAAAAAGAATCCCAGTTTTTACAGTGCTTTTATTAAGAAGGGCATATTTTCCATTACTGTGCCTTATAATTACCTTAGAAATTGGCAATTATTTAGAAATCATTCATTTCTAAATGAACGAGAAATTTAAAATAAGAAAACAGTCCTAGATTAAACCTAGATGCAAAGCAAAACTAGGAATTCTTGTTAAGGGAGAGAATGCTAGTGATGGGTAAAAGTTGGGAAGAAGATTTGAGGAATCACCTTAAACACGCTTTTTACACCAAAGAAACCTAGACATGCTATTAGGCTACAACTGGACCTAAACAATGTTTCTGAAATATAATGCCTTCAAATGTATTCAAGCTGTCATTCTTTCATTTGAATACTATTAAAGTCATGGCATTTAATTTTCCTGACTTTATAAAAAGTAATGAAATTAATGACATTCTGTGTTTTATCTTCTCCCATCTTCATCTGTATCATAGTTCACATAATCATTTTCTAAATAACACTCTCTATTTCTGTTGATTGCTCTATCAATTAATTAACTTTTCCTGTGATTTTAAATATTAGTTCTCTATGCTTCTTTAGTAATTTTATGCTCCATTTTCTCAATTAGTCATTATAGCTACGAGCAATATGCCATCATGAAGAGGGTTCAAAGGTTATAGATTATGACTTTCTTTAAATGTGAAATAACTGTTTAGATGGTATTTGCATGGCAAAAATGAAAGAGAGAGACAGATTTACTGTAAACTTTTCTTCTTTGTATCTTCCTTCAGATTTCTAGCAGATTGAATTATGTTAATACGACAAATATTTTCAAGTACAAAATGTCTTTGAGGAAACAAGAAGCAGTTGATAACTTAAAAAGTCAATCTGGGATTTACTTTTTAACAAATGTCAGCAGTTACAGAACTGGAGTGATGAGCTTATTTATATTCTTTCTCAGAGTCTTAATTTGTTAATCTGATATGAACTTAACTATATAGTTTAGAATAAAACTATTTTTTCTATTAATTTTTGTAGAACTACTTTATACTTTTTTTCAAATTATTTTTTGAAGTCTTTGAAAGTGACTTTACAAATATTGTGCTTTGTGGGGAAAATATCTTTTGTTGAAAATAACAAATAGATAGCTCATTAAGTCTGTGGTAAAGTTGAAATATTGACTGGAACTAAGAACCAGAAATTTTAGGAAAAATTCATTATAATAAATAAACACCAATCATTTTCAAAGTTTACTTTCCAAAAAACACCATTGAATTGGCCTAGTTTTTAATTATACTTCTTTTCTATGTTCAGAAATAAAAGTAAATAGAACTTAACTTCTACCAGGATATACACAATAGGGTGAAAAGTATTTCCTTAACTGAAAAGAAATTTAAAAATTATTATCAAAAAATATTTAGAGCTAGTAAAACAATTCACCAACATTGAAACCCTTTTACTTCCAAACAGTCTTTCAAAAGATTATGTCGGATAAATTTGACTGTCTAATTATTTATTATCTTGGTAGCTGTAGCAGGCACTTTACATAATAATATATGCAGCAGAAATAGCCTCCGAAATTCAGCAGAAAATAACTTCATATATTATTGTTAACAAAAATACCAGTCAACTTGTTAAAAAAAAAAATCCCTCAGGTGTGATTTGACAGAATTACAGTCATTTTACCAAGGAACGAGTTTGATGAAGACACAATTACCATTGATGCTGGGCCCTGTGTCTACCTTGGTGATTCTATCACTTGATTCGAATGTGGATACTTTTAGAAGTCCCAGTGCTACTATGTCATATCAAAATGATAAGAGTAAAATTAAAAAAATAAATTAGATTACATCAAAATTAAAATTTTTGTGCTGTAAGTAATATCAAAAAAATAAAATGACCACCAATATTTCGGTTAAATATTTCCAAGTCGTATGTCTTATAAGGGGCTTAGATCTAGACTATATAAAGGAAACTAATGACTCAATGATAAAAACACAGGCTAATTTTAAAAATGGACAAATAATTTGATTCCAATATTTCTCCAAAGAAAATATGCCAAAGGCCAGCAAGCACATGAGAAGATGCACATTATCATTAGTCATTCATGGAATAAAAATTAAAACCACAATACAATGCTACTACATATAAAATCAGTTAGTAAAAATCAGAAGACAGAATATAACAAGTGGTGGTGATAATGTGACTACATTGGAACAATCATCCATTGCTAGTGGAATGTAAACTATTACAACCAATTTGGAAAATAGTTTGACAGTTTTCAAACAATTTAAACATAGATTTATAATATGATCCAGTAATTCAACTTCTAATTACATACCCAAAAGAAATGAAAACCACAAAAATCCAGAAAATATCTTGTACATAAATGTTTATATCAGCATTACTCATAACCACATAAAAGTGAAAAATTTCAAAATGTTCATAAATTGGTGAATAAATCAGTAAAATGTAGTTTAGCCATGCAATGGAAGGTTACTCAGCAATAAAAAGGAATGAAGTGTT
The DNA here is from genome assembly GCF_029281585.2 of Gorilla gorilla gorilla. NCBI lineage: Eukaryota > Metazoa > Chordata > Mammalia > Primates > Hominidae > Gorilla > Gorilla gorilla. The sequence goes on along the minus strand of NC_073238.2, from coordinate 101,666,689 downwards.
GTACCTTCTATAATATGCATGAACTATGAAACATCATGCTAAATGCAAATAGCCAGTCTCAAGTGATGACATATTGTATGACTCCATTTGTACAAAATGTCTAGAATAGCCAAATCTATAGTAAAACAAAGTAGATTAGTGGTTGCCTATATGTGAGGAGGAGAGAGATAGAGAGTGATTGCTAATGGGTAGATTAGATGTGATGAATATGTTCTAAAATTAGGTTTTGTGATAATGGCACAACTATGAGTATTCCAAGGAAGCATTGAATTGTACAATTTGAGTGAATATTATGGTGTTGTATCTCAATAATATAAAATATTATATCAAAATGAAGCTGCTAAAACATGTAGTTCATGAAAAAAATGTGTGATTTGGGGTACTATATAAAATTGTATTGTATGACTAGGTAATGTATGATGGGTTAAACTTTTTCTTTAATCTCAGTCATAAGTAAATGGTGAAATAAAGTTTGTAGGTTTATTAACAGAAGTAAATGAAAATCAACTTATGTAGACCATGTTATCTGGATATACATTCAAAATTTCTCCATCTTTCTAATGTATTGACTTTTTAATCCTTAAAAAAGTCCTGCTTTTACTTTGAAGACATTCTATACATTAAGTATACATTGTTTGGTATCAGTTTAGTCATTCCAGCTCTCTATTGGGTACTGATTACTTGGTATTTGGTTTCCAATTTCTTTACTTTAAAACTATTCGGGTATTTTAATTTGAAATATATCACAGGTAGAGGGCAGACAGTATATCATTGAATCTTGTTTTTATTTTATTCCAATCTTACAATCTTTGCCTTTGAACATCATGTGTTTGTAATTTCTGTTTAATGTAACTACTAATATAGTTGAATTTATGTCTGATATGTGGATGTGATATATATATATGTATACATGTATATCTATGTATCTCTCACATATGTATATGCATATATATACACATGCTGCCAGCACAAAGAAGCACTGGATCCTTTTAAGTTAAACAAATATTATATTATATCCTGTCTCTATCTCCCATTCCTATTTTCTCTCTCTTGCTCTATTATATGTGTATATATAATATATAATGCTTGACACACTACACGAGTTAATATTGCAAAGCTACTTTCATATAAATGACATTTTATAGTTTATATAAATATTTATATAGTTCAGATATTATATATTTACAGGAGTATTTTATAATTTACATATGTATTTTATAAAAAGTTCAGATATTTATATAAATACATGTGTATCTCAACATATATATAGTTTTATAGTCTCCTATCTGCCAACACGTATATGCCATTTCTAGTACTCTTGACTCCTTGTGGATTCCAGTAAAAATCTGTTTTCTACAAACAACTATTCTTTTATTCTTCCACAAATTCTCTACACCCAGTGTACTGCATTTCTTGTCACTTTGTTTGTAAATTACACTTTAAGTTCTGGAATACATGTGCAGAACATGCAGGTTTGTAACATATGTATACACACGCCATGGTGGTTTGCTGCACCCATCAACCCGTCATCTACATTAGGTATTTCTCCTAATGCTATCCTTTCCATTGCCTCCCACCCCCTGACAAGACCTGGTGTGTGATGTTCCCCTGCCTGTGTCCATGTTTTCTCATTGTTTGACTCCCATTTATGAGTGAGAACATGTGGCATTTGGTTCTCTGTTCCTGCGTTAGTTTGCTGAGAATGATGGTTTCCACCTTCATCCATGTCACTGAAAAGGACATGAACTCATTCTTTTTTATAGCTGCATAGTATTCCATGGTGTATATGTGACACATTTTCGTTATACAGTCTATCATTGATGGGCATTTGGGTTGGTTCCATGTCTTTGCTATTGTGAACACTGCGACAGAAAACATATGTGTGTGTATGTCTTTATAGTAGAATGATTTATAATCCTTTGGGTATATACTCAGCAATGAGATTGCTAGGTCAAATGGTATTTCCGGTTCTAGATCCTTGAGGAATCGCTACACTGTCTTCCACAATAGTTGAACTAATTTATACTCCCACCAACAGTGTAAAAGCGTTCCTATTTCTCCACATCATCTCCAGCATCTGTTGTTTCCTGACTTCTTAATGATCGCCATTCTAACTGACATGAGATCATATCTCGTGATTTTGATTTGCATTTCTCTAATGACCAGTAATGATGAGCTTTTTTTCATATGTTTGTTGGCCATATAAATGTCTTCTTTTGAGAAGTGTCTGTTCATCTCCCTCATCCACTTTTTGATCGGTTGTTTTTTCTTGTAAATTTAAGTTACTTGTAGATTTTGGACATTAGCCCTTTGTCAGATGGATAGATTGCAAAAATTTTCTTCCATTCTCTAGGTTGCCTGTTCACTCTGATGATAGTTTCATTTGCTGTGCAGAAGCTCTTTAGTTTAATTAGATCCCATTTGTCAATTTTGACTTTTGTTGCCATTGCTTTTGGTGTTTTAGTCATGAAGTCTTTGCCCATGCCTATGTCTTGAATGGTATTGCCCAGGTTTTCTTCTAGGGTTTTTATGGTTTTAGGTCTTATATTGAAGTCTTTAATCTACCTTTAGTAAATTTTTGTGTAATGAAGGGGTCCAGTTTCAGTTTTCTGCATGTGGCTAGCCAGTTTTCGAACACCATTTATTAAACAGGGAATCCTTTCCCTATTGCTTGTTTTTGTCAGGTTTGTCAAAGATCAGATGGTTGTAGATGTGTGGCATTTTTTCTGAGGCCTCTGTTCTGTTCCATTGGTCTATATATCTGTTTTGGTACCACTACCATGCTGTTTTGGTACCAGTACCATGCTGTTTTGGTTACTGTAGCCTTGTAGTATAGTTTGAAGTCAGGTCCCGTGATGCCTCCAGCTTTGTTCTTTTTGCTTAGGATTGTCTTTGCTATAGGGACTCTTTTTTGGTTCCATATAAAATTTAAAGTAGTTTTCTTTTTCTAATTCTGTGAAGAAAGTCAATGGTAGCTTGATGGTAGCTATCCAGCATTGAATCTATAAATTATTTTGGGCAGTATGGCCATTTTCATCATATTGATTCTTCCTACCCATGAGCATGGAATGTTTTTTTCCATTTGTTTGTGTCCTCTCTTATTTCCTTGAGCAGTGGTTTGTAGTTCTCCTTGAAGAGGTCCTTCACATCTCTTGTAAGTTGTATTTCCTAGGTATTTGATTCTCTATGTAGCAATTGTGAATGGGAGTCCACTCATGATTTGGCTCCCTGTTTGTCTATTATTGTTGTATAGGAATGCTTGTGATTTTTGCACATCTAGTTTGTATCCTGAGACTTGGCTGAAGTTGCTTATTAGCATAAGGAGATTTTGGGCTGAGACGATGGGGTTTTCTAAATATACAATCATGTAATCTGCAAACATAAACAATTTGAATTCCTCTCTTCCTATTTGAATACACTTTATTTCTTTCTCTTGCCTGATTGCCCTGGCCAGAACTTCCAATATTATGTTGACTAGGAGTGGTGAGAGAGGGCATCCTTGTCTTGTGCTGATTTTCAAAGCGAATGCTTCCAGCTCTTGCCCATTCAGTATGATATTGGTTGTGGGTTTGTCATGAATAGCACTTATTATTCTGAGATACATTTCATCGATACCTAGTTTATTGAGAGTTTTTAGCATGAAGGGGTGTTGAATTTTATTGAAGGCCTTTTCTTCAAATAGACCAATAACAAGTTATGAAATTGAGGCATTAATTAACAGCCTACCAACCAAAAAAGCCCAGAACCAGACAGATTCACAGCCATATTCTAACAGAGGTACAAAGAGGAGCTGGTACCATTCCTTCTGAAACTATTCCAAACAGTAGAAAAAGAGGGACTCCTCCCTAACTCATTTTATGAGGCCAGCATCATCCTGATACCAAAACCTGGCAGAGACACAACAAAAAAAAGAAAATTTCAGGCCAATATCCCTGATGAACATCCATGTGAAAGTCCTCAATAAAATACTTGCAAACCAAATCCAGCAGCACAATAAAAGCTTATCGACCACAATCAAGTTGGCTTCATCCCTGGGATGCAAGGCTGGTTCAACATATGCAAATCAATAGACGTAATCCATCACATAAACAGAACCAATGACAAAAAACCCTTGGAACTTTTTATTTGTATTCGCTTTTATTTATTTGATCTTTCAAGTTGCAATGCAGAAGAATTTGTCATTCTTTAATATTTCTGTGTGCACTTTAAACCTCAGACCAAATATGTTTTATTTATCAAAACCAACAAAATGCTCTATGGTGAAATTAGTCTTATAGTTTATTTACATCTACATAGTATTACTTACTTTGTCTTCCAGGTGTGTGTACAATACTACTTCCTTGAAGGCAGGAAAATACTTTGGCTCTCATATTTGTGGACTTTGTATATCAGAAAGAATCAATACAGCACGTTGTAAATAAAGAAGTTCAATTAATTTATAGAATTGAATTCAGCAAATTAATACCATTATTATTTAACAAACCTAGTTATATTACCTCACACTTAATCAATGTTATTTATGGCATTGTCAATGTGAATTTGGGAGGAGGAAGATGAGCCAGACATGATTAGCTACTCAAACAGACAAGACTAATGAGTCATAGTCCTTTTCACTAAGTTTGTAAAATCTGCATAAACATATAATGCCACACAAAGATTGAAGGACTGTGCTCGATGTATTCAAAGGGGACTTGGGACACTCAAGTAATAAGTTTTCATTTCCATTGGTAGATGGAAAAGCCATAAAACTTCTTAACAGGAGGATTTTTGAACGATGAGAAGGACATTCCTGCTACAGTAAGAAAAAGCACCAAAGAATAAAATAGCATGATGTGTTTGACGTGCTTTATGTTGATTATTATGGCTGCAGCCCAAATTGCAAGGAGCTAAACGAGTAACTTATGAAGAACCTTGCTCACTGTGCTACAGAGGGTTTGTTCTGCTGTAATTTTAGTGACCTGATTTGATTTCCCTTTTATTAAATAAAAGTCTCCATTTGGAAACTATTAAAATAATATAGGTAAAAGTTGAAAGATGATATTTTACAAATGGGATTCTTTGTGGTAACATCATGATAGACATGAGATAGAGTATGACAAACTCTTAGGAATTATAGTAGAGATGAAACATTACTAAATGTATGTGAACTAAAAGAAAAGCAAAGTAAAAATAAAAGAAAATAAATGCATTCTGAACTCCTGGCAAAGTTAGATCAGTCAAGGATGAACTTCCTCATAGAGATAGAAATCAAAGTATGATGATTAAATTGAAAGGCAATTGTACAAGAAAATATTGTTGGGGTTGAATTTGAGATTATTATATGCATAAAATTGATTTGTTGCATAAATTTAAGTAAAATTAGCATACAGATAGTGGTGTGAGAAACAATGACCAGAAGAGTCAATAATCATACGCAGTATAAAAATGCTTAGTATTTGTTGAGCATTTATTTTTTATTTATTTATTTATTTTTTTAAATGGAGTCTTGCTCTGTCGCGCAGGCTGGAGTGCACGATCTCGGCTCATTGCAACCTCCGCCTCCCCAGTTCACGCCATTCTCCTGCCTCAGCCTCCGGGAGCAGCTGGGACTACAGGCGCCCGCCACCACACCTGGCTAATTTTTTGTATTTTTAGTGTAGATGGGGTTTCACCGTGTTGGCCAGGATGGTTTCGATCTCCTGACCTCGTGATCCCCCGCCTCGGCCTCCCAAAGTGCTGGGATTACAGGCGTGAGCCACTGCGCCCGGCCTTGTTGAGCATTTATTAACTGTCTTTGTATTTTACATGTATTAACAAATCTAACACATTAAAGATAAAAGGAAATTAAGACACGGACATTTTAAACCGCTTATCCAATTTCACAAAACTAGTACCTATGCTTTTAATCACTGTCGTGTATTACCTCTGAAATAGAAATAATCATAAAGAAAGTAGTATTCAACTGTTATCAAATGAAGTTGCAAGAGAGAACTATATTTTACAATTAATTTACAATCTTGGAAAGATATTTTTAAATGTAGTCAGAAGCAAGTTTGGTTTGGCAGAGTAAATTGATGGTGCCTTATGGTGACATACGTGAGCTGCATTTTTTTTTTTTTTTTGCACAGTTGTGTAGCAGTGAAAAAAGAGACTTAGTGTGTAGAGGCTCAGAGTTTAACACAAAGACTATTAAGATGGGAGAGATTAAAATGCTGTGAGATTATGGGAAATTAATTAGTACACAGAGACTGAATGTATGTGAGAAAGGAAAAAATTCCTAGTCCTGAAGAAATTGAAGCAGGTGGAATAGAAATCAGAAGTGAAGGGATTAGTGTTAAGCTACAGGAAATAAAATCACTTTCTCTGAGGAATAAAAAGAAATAAGTGCATGTAGAAGTACTTTGGGATTCGGTTTTACTTTTTGGTTTGGGGAAGGCAGTTTAACAGATCTGTTGGCTAAATTGACTATTTTATCTTTTTTTCTTGGTCAATGGTGTAATTTAACATAATAGTTTTAGAAAGAATTGGCAGTGAGACCCCCATCTTATTTGAGTGCAATGTGAGTACATAAGTTTCTTTATATGTAGTAGCCATAAAATCCACGTGTCACTGTTTTTTTGTTTAAAGAAATTATAAAGCAATTATTAGTTTTTTTCCAAAGGCATGACTCCTTACTAATGATGATGAAGTGATAAAAGCAGATAAAAAATTATACTACAAACTCAATTTCTTTTACATTTTTGTGAAAATATTAACTCATAACACATAGATGTGTGTGTGTGTGGGTGGGTGGGTGGGTATTTTATATATATATATATGGAAAATTGATTCTATGAATTGAATCATTCTTGTCCTATCCAACTAAATCAGAGAATCAGGGTCAAGGAGCCAGGAGAAAATCATTCAGGGCACATAGCATCTGCTCCAAGAGTTAAATACTCTACAAGTTCAGCTGCTAAAATCATCTGCTGTAACCCTAAGACCAGTTTTACCTGCCAGTATCACTCACCAATCAAAGCCTGCCAGCTCCCAAAATCTTCTCTGGTGCCAAGAAACTTACTTCCACAACAAAACTTAGTATTTCTCTTACCATTTGACCCAGCCATCCCATTACTGGGTATATACCCAAAGGACTATAAATCATGCTGCTATAAAGACACATGCACACATATGTTTATTGCAGCACTATTCACAATAGCAAAGACTTGGAACCAACACAAATGTCCATCAATGATAGACTGGATTAAGAAAATGTGGCACATATACACCATGGAATACTATGCAGCAATAAAAATGATGAGTTCATGTCCTTTGTAGGGACATGGATGAAATTGGAAATCATCATTCTCAGTTAGCTATTGCAAGAACAAAAAACCAAACACCGCATGTTCTCACTCACAGGTGGGAATTGAACAATGAGAACACATGGACACAGGAAGGGGAACATCACACTCTGGGGACTGTTGTGGGGTGGAGGGAGGGGGGAGGGATAGCTTTAGGAGATATACCTATTGCTAAATGACAAGTTAATGGGTGCAGCACACCAACATGGCACATGTATACATAAGTAACTAACCTGCACATTGTGCACATGTACCCTAAAACTTAAAGTATAATAATAATAAAATAAATAAAAATAAAATAAAAAAACTTAGTATTTCTCTACTAATAAATCTCCCAAACTTCCCTTTGTGCTTTGGACATACCAAAGACCACACATCCTTTGTGTATGCCTCAAACTGCAATTCTTACTTCCAAAATAAAACATTTTAAATTTAGATATTTATCTCTATATTGTATTTAATTTTGACAGTGTATGTTCAGATATACATATAGTTGAATGTCCTATAAATTTGATATAAAATTTAGTAAAAGAAAAAATAACTTTATAAATTTATATACTTAAAAATAGCATATTTTTACTTAACATTTTAAGTTACTTTTAAGATGCAATTTTATTCTTACATATGATTATCATATTAATTTGAAGCAGATTCACACACAACTGACTCACACAGAATCAGAGAGATTATGTGCTTATTTTACCCATTGTATTGCTGCTGTGGTCATATTTAATATAAAATTCATTTAAATCATAAAGAGACACATCTAATACTTGAATGGGTATATAATTTATCAATAGCACCAACATAATGTATAATTATGATTGTATATGTTTACCATGAATTATATTATTGGTAACCATTACATATAAAAAGTTAAACTTTATACTCTCTATATTAATGTATTTTAAACACAATATTTATTTCTTCTGTAGTAAAACACTTGTAGCATGTAGAAAATAATCAGCATAAACATTTAGGTGTAAAATATATACATAAGCAACATTTTTTTGGCTGCCACTACATAAACTGCACTAAAATAATTAATAATGAATTTATTTTCTTAAAAATATTAGATGCATATTCTAATTTAATTTATAAACTTACCTCACCAAGTCATATTATAATCTATCCCCATTTTACATATGAGGAAACCAGGGTAGCTAGGTACTATGCTAGGAATTTACAATAGCATAGGAAAAATGCAAAAGCATTATTTGCCTTCATGGAGCATCTATTCTAGCAAGAAAGACGAACACCAATCATGTGAAGAAACAAATGAATTAAAAATTACTAGATAAACAACAACAAAAACAGAGATGGAGAAAACAGTTCTAAAGGATTGACAGCAACAGTGAGAACTGGAGGGAAATAAGGAGTTACTTATAAAAACAACCAGAAATAATTTCTTTAAGTATAAAGGAATAACAAGGGCAAAAGTTTTGAGTAGAGGGAGCAATCCTAGTAATTCTAGTAATTCATAGAATGACAAAGGCTAGAATTCTGTGAGTGTGTGTAACATAATGAAGCTGGAAGGATAAACAAAAGCTATATCTCTTGATCACTTATAACCTGATCACTTATAAGCCTGATCACTTATAACCTTGATAGCCACGAACACGGAGGATTGAAATTGAGCATTTCTTCCTGTGCTGGGCTGTTACTTTGCACATGCGTACAAGTTCAGAGAGCATTTTCTTTTTTTTTTTTTTTTTTTTTTTTTTTTTTTGAGACGGAGTCTTGCTTTTTGTCGCCCAGGCTGCTGGAGTGCAGTGGCGCGATCTCGGCTCACTGCAAGCTCCACCTCCCGGGTTCACGCCATTCTCCTGCCTCAGCCTCCCGAGTAGCTGGGACTACAGGCGCCCACTACCACGCCCGGCTAATTTTTTGTATTTTTAGTAGAGACGGGGTTTCACCGTGTTAGCCAGGATGGTCTCGATCTCCTGACCTCGTGATCCGCCCGCCTCGGCCTCCCAAAGTGCTGGGATTACAGGCGTGAGCCACCGCGCCCGGCCCAGAGAGCATTTTCATCTTCTACTTATTCTTCTCTTTCACAGTACTTTGAGCTATTCAGGAATAGGGCCTCCTCTTTATTTATCCACAAACCAGGCCTAATACTGGTGAATTTTTAAACCACAATAACTTAAATGAATGATTTCAACTGTAGAAGATTTAATAATGGCTGTTTCCACTCACTAATGTATATGAATTACAATCAGACACACAGAAAATTTGTAACATCATTTTAAAATTCTATATCAATTGCTACTCTCCATAAATCATTTTTAGAGTAAATGTAATCTTCGGCTATAAATTTCATATAGTATGTGTACCATGCCTTTTCATTAAACGAGTAGTATAATATAATGGGCAACCAATCTGTTTAACATCTTTTTAAAAACATCAAATATTTATTTAAAAATACTACCAAAAATCTTACATAATATTTGATTGTATTGTTTGCATTATCTTTTTCTTCAGATATTAAAAGATGTATATTTAAAAACTGTTACATTCATATGGGCCCTTTTGTCTGATAACATATAATACCACTGAAAATTTTTCATAAGGCATTGAGCTTAATATGACTGATTTATGTCTTGCTCAAATTCTATCATTTTGATCTCTCTTCAATGCATTCATATTTATTCCTTTTCGTTTTTATATTTCACTAAAAAAATCATATCACAAAACATCTGCCAACAATTTTCTTTTGGGCTGAGTCTGATAGATAAGAGACAGGGCAAATTTGGAAAGGCTTATTTTTTCCTTGTGAGTTTTAACATTTTATTTTATATTCCTGTTTTTTGCTGCACTCCAAAGTCATTTTGACCCTGAGCAGAAAAGTTCAGCCAGACTTCTTTTTTTCTGTCCTTCTATGTCTTCATTTTTTACCTTGTGGTTTTATTTTTAAATGTTACCAATTTCAAAACTTCTTTTTTTAATCGAATTATTCATTCAGTACCTATATTTCTGGATGTTGCTCTTTAAAATTGTAATTGCCAATTTTGGTCTGATCCTCATCTAGCTTTAGAAAAGCTCCTCTACCAAGAAGGAGAAAAAACTACCGATTAAAATCTAACCTGACTTTGGAGCTAATGGATAGAAAGCCATGTTGAAAATCAGTTTAGAATTGTGAGAAAGCAACAGACTGTGCATTTTACGCAAAATTTGTATAAGCCTGTGAGCTTTAGGGGAATGGGCAACAACAGCCAAATTTCATTTAAGAAAAAATAAATAAGAAAATTAGTGTCGTTTTGTTAAATTTAAATGCAACTCGTTCAAGGTTTCAGAGACCCAAAACTTCTAGTATGTTTCCTTAGTAAACTCATACGATCTTTCTTCTAAAAGCGAAAGCTGCTTTGTTTCTAACACACCCTAACCTTAGTCCCTATGCGTCAACTCTCTTACTATTTCCTCAGTAAAGCATATATCCTCACGCCTACAAATAAAACAAAGTGAGATACAAACTCCAATGCTTTTTTTTTTTTTGAGACGAAGTCTCGCTCTGTCTCCCAGGCTGGAGTGCAGTGGCGCAATCTCTGCTCACTGCAAGCTCCGCCTCCCGAGTTCACGCCATTCTCTTGCCTCAGCCTCCGGAGTAGCTGGGACTACAGGCGCCCGCCACCACGCCCGGCTAATTTTTCTATTTTTAGTAGAGACAGGGTTTCACCGTGTTAGCCAGGATGGTCTCCATCTCCTGACCTTGTGATCCGGCGGCCTCGGCCTCCCAAAGTGCTGGGATTACAGGGGTGAGCCACCGTGCCCGGCCTAATATTTTGTATTTTTAGTAGAGACGAGGTTTCACCATGTTAGCCAGGATGGTCTGGATCTCCTGACCTCCTGATCCGCCCGCCTCTGTCTCCCAACAAACTCCAATGCTTTTAAGCCATTTTAGATACATGAATCACTGGATAGCTGCTAAATATTAATCTGGGAGTGATGGTTGATTCTTTTGAAAAAGAAATAGTCAGTGTCAATGTTTCTGTAACAGAGACCAATAAACTGGAGAAAGGCTGATAATTATCTACAAATTGTAGTCCATGATAAAATTCTTACTGTTTAATATTTTTAGGTTTGACATAGAAAATACATAATAAATCCAATTAACACATTCCAAACAAAACATTCTTTCATTAAATGACGTGATATATTTTAACATGATGTCTTTCTAAAAATATATATTATAAATAAAAGTTCAAAGAGGTATGTGATTATTTTTTAACTATGACAAATATCTACTTTTCTTCAGTGTTTCCAATATGACAGTTTGTTGTTCACTTGATCGTTATCTCATTTAATCTTCAAAACTGTCCCATAATCATTATGATCATTTTACCAATTACTGAGAAGTCATATAATTTGCTTGTGTAGTTAATAAATACTTCCTTTACACGTACTTTTCTCTTGTTAGACTCACAAAAACCCGAAATAGCATCATCATTTCCATTTTGTAGATTAAGAAACATAGAGATACTTGCTGAAATGCAAATAAAATTTTGATATTCTTTATTAACATCTGCTTTAATACTTCGAACAATTGCTACCTCTCATACTTAACACTCACTTGATGTGTAATCCAATGATATTAGAACCAATTGTACTATATAGATCATTTCCTTTTCTGTATTGAATAATAAATTGGAGTGTACCAAAAGTAATTAATAGTCTTCATGGTAAAGATTGGCAGTAAATTGAAAGATTCTTTAAACTTTGAGCTTATTCATTCTTCCATTGAACATTGATTACCAGGAGAGCCTGTGATTTTAATGGCATTATACATAATAATTTCAATTTAAATGAGATTTTGAATATTTTAATAAGCTATGTAGTATTTCCAATAGAATCTATAATTGACATCTCAAAGAAAAACTTTCTTTTTATGCTTTTTATGCTTGAACAAGTTTCTAAAGGGCATTTATATAAAATGCATTTTAACATTTTAATATTGATATTAATGTTTGACACCAAAAGTTGGTAAATTCAGTTTTCCAGAGTACTGCCTTCTTCAAAGTGAAACGTCAGAGACCATATTGACCCAAATAAATAGGTCAGAATTTCAAAAGAGTTTTCAAACTCTCGTTTAATTGCTCTGAAAAATCTTTTCTTTTGTATTTGTTTAGTGTAAGACTTTCATTCCCATCAGTGCACAAACTTACTCTTTGAAATAGCCAAAAGCTACTGCGATTTATTTATAACACTCTAATACAGTTGACCCTTGAACAAAATGAGGATTAGGAGTGCTAAACACCATGAAGTCGATAATTCATCTATAACTTTTGACTCCACAACAACTTAACTTTTAATAGCCTGTTGTTGACTGGAAGACTTACTGATAAAATAAACAGTCAATTAATACATATCTTACATGTTATATGTATTAAACACTAAGTTTTTACCAGACGATAACCTAGAGGATGTTACTAAGAATATCATAAAGAAGATAAAATGTTATTCATTAACTGGAAGTGGATCATTATAAAGGTTTTTGTCCTTGTCATCTTCACACTGAGTAGGCCAAGAAGGAGGAAGATAAGTTGGTCTTTCTATCTTAAAGATGGCAGAGGCAAAAAAACAAACAAACAAACTTGTGTGTAAGTTGACCACAGTTCAAACCCAAGTTATTCAAGGGTCAACTGTAAATGGCAGTTATGTTACTGAATCGGGTTTGAAATATTAGTCATTATTAGTGACATCAGCTAACATCAGCTGTGTTATATCCAGTGTACCCTGTCTTATATCCAGTGTACCCCAAAATCCAGTCTAAATCAGGTTTTAAATATTAGTCGTTATTACTGACATCAGCTAACATCAGCTGTGTTATATCCAGTGTACCCCAAGTCTTATATCCAGTGTACTCCAAAATTCAGTCCAATTTATATATTTACTCCCAAACTTGTGATTATGCTAAGATTGGTGTCTGATTATAACTGAATAAATTATTAATAAAGCAATCATTCTAATTCTTCTCTGAAATATTCATATTTCATAAAATATATTTAATTAAACTTTTAAATATGTTATTTGCAAAATTGGAAGACACAGTGTAGGAAAAATATTGACAAATTAAATTTACCCTTGCTAGATTTTTACCAGAAGTTAATGTTTAAAAAAAAAATTCAATATCAAACAAATGTGGTAAAGGTCAAAGTATCTCTTCTCCCTCAATGAATGCATGTAGAAGAAAGACTTCAGAGAATATTTTAAATTGACAAATCTTAAAATGTTACCATTGTGATAATGAAAAAACATTAATAAATTCTCTAGACGAAAAAAGACAAGTGGGCCGGGCGCGGTGGCTCACGCCTGTAATCCCAGCACTTTTCGCCTGAGGTTGGGAGTTCGAGACCAGCCTGACCAACATGGAGAAATCCCCATCTCTACTAAAAATACAAAATTAGCTGGGCGTGGTGGCTCATGCCTGTAATCCCAGCTACTCAGGAGGCTGACTCAGGAGAATTGCTTGAACCCGAGAGGCGGATGTTGCGGTGAGCCGAGATCACACCATTGCACTCCAGCCTGGGCAACAAGAGCAAGGCTCTGTCTCAAAAAAAAAAAAAAAAAAAAAAAAAAAAAAAAAAAAAAAAGACATGTGATGCCCTTTTTTTGAGAATCCTGTGTTCCAGAGATGCCCACTGAGATTCATTTCCTTGGTGTGCCAACAGAGAGGCAAACCTAGGGTAGCTCTCAAATTAAATAAGCAGGAGGCCACTAGCATGAGATGGTCTCCCATATTTTGAGTTCCTAAGTACAAACCGCAACCTAATTTGGGATTATAACAAATGGCTACATCTTGGCCATCACAAACAGTTGGGCTTCAGCCGTTCACAGGCAGCCCACTCTTCACACCATGCCCAAATTAGGCAAACATCTAGCTGTGTGTAGCCAATCAGGTTATCTCCCTACTTCACATCTGTGTTCTTTCTGTGAAATGAAAGTTGATTAGTCACATTGCTTGGTGGAGCTCTTGGAACCTCTTCTAGTTCTGAGTGCTGCCTAATTTACAAATTGTTCTTTGCTCAAGTAAACTCTACTTAATTTCATTTGCATTAGGTTTTTTTTGCAACACACCAGATTCAGTTCAAGCAATTTAGCATTAACTGAGAGGAACCACTTATATCACAGCTATTTTTACATCAATGACATTTTATATGTCCATGAGAAATTCCGTATCTCTGAGACAAAAGGTTGAGGGGAAGGAAGAAAGAGAATCAGAGCAATATTTTATGTTGACAGAACTTACATTTTTAAATTTTACTTGGTTTGGAAAGGACACTAGAAATCAAAAACAAGTACTGTCACTGTTTTTCTTATTATTAATCTTTTTTATAGAGATAAACTGCTATACCTTACATAGACGATGACACTTTAATGCCATCTCTCAGGAAATTTCTGTAAGGCCTGGATCCTGACAAAAATTCAGACCAACCTTTCAACAAATGCTTCCTCAACAGTACCACCTCTGATTCTTTTTTTTTTTTTTTTTTTTTTTTGAGACTGAGTCTCACTCTGTCACCCAGGCTGGCTGGAAGTGCAGAAGCGCGATCTCCGGTCTTGGCTCCCTGCAACCTCCGCCTCTCAGGTTCAATGGGATTACAGACATCCACCACCATGCCTGGCTAATTTTTGTACTTTTAGTAGAGACGGGGTTTCACCGTGTTGGCCAGGCTGGTCTGGAACTCCTGACCTCAATTGATCCTCCCGCCTCAGCCTCCCAAAGTGCTGGGATTACAAGTGTGAGCCACTGCGCCTGGCCGTGATTCTTAAATTCAATGTTCCAGCCACATTTTAATTACAATTTTCAAGCACCCCATTCATCTCACCTCAAGATCTTAGCATTTTTTCCCTTTATCTTGTAGTGTTCTTTCTTCATCTGGTTAATAATCATGTATCCCTCCTATCTGAGTTTCTAGGTCATTATACATAGAAAACAATACTTAATGACTCATAAAATCTGTTAGTTGATCTAGTTTACCCCTTCCCTGTGTTTATCTCTATCATAGCATTTATAGCTCTTGGCTGTAAATCTCTTTAC
The DNA here is from genome assembly GCF_029281585.2 of Gorilla gorilla gorilla. Classification (NCBI taxonomy): domain Eukaryota; kingdom Metazoa; phylum Chordata; class Mammalia; order Primates; family Hominidae; genus Gorilla; species Gorilla gorilla. The sequence goes on along the minus strand of NC_073238.2, from coordinate 101,651,332 downwards.
GTGCCAGGTTTCACAAATATTGTGTAACTATAATGAAAGCTGAGACTGTGTATGGCATAACGCTGTCTCTCTAGGGTGGCACAATACCTGGTACATAATTGGAAATTGATTAATACATTTTGGATGTATGGCAGATTACCAAGGTGACTTACACAACTATCAACACCTTTTTTTGGTAAACCCATTGAGTTTCAACAAAAGACTTAAAGGAAACTGTCTCTAACTTCCTTTGGTGTTTGACCACGTAAAGAGAAGACATGTGATTTCAAACACATGAATGAGTCTTCTAATATTTGGCCCAATAAGAACCTTGAACTTATACAAAACTTTAGAAATTATGTAGTTTCATTTTCTTAGGGGGCGAAACTAAGCAACAAAGGAAGTATGTAATATATCAAAAAATCAACTCATTAGTAATTGACAGATCAAACATAAAAAGTCAGCCTCGAGTCCAGGTTTGGTGACCCCAACTTTTTTCAGAGACTATTGACCTATTTATTTAATAACGACAAGATTATATAAAGTCAAAATTTCTCAATTCTTGTTCCAACTGGATCAGTTGCTAGTACCATAATTACAAGCTGACCTGGGCAGATTTGATTCAAATGTCAAATAAGAATAATATCATTTTCATTTTTTAAAAGTTATGCAATAGATTTTTTTATTGCAACTTATCTAACACCTTTCTAGTTTACAGTAGAATTTATTCCTCCTACTTCTATGAATGTGATTGCTTTGCATATGTTTCAGTTTGATCAGAGTTAAGAAGAGTATAAGGTAGTAGACTCTCCAAGAATTACCTTGTGTGTGAATACAGTTGTGTGCTGATAGCTACAGTAATCACCCTAATTTTATTGGCCAATTTTCCTACGCTTAATAGAGAATCTCCAGCATTTACTCAATTCCCACTCTAAAAGTTTTCAGAGTATTCTCTACAGGATCACAAATACCTCCACTCCAGTTAGTCATGTTCAGTGTTTGAGCTGCTCTCGTTACATGTGTTAGATTTCATGGGGATCTGCTAATGCTCCTGCTGTCATCAGTTTCTTAAAAATGTAGCCCATGCTCCACCTGCAACCACTTTCTTTATGAAATGCATCACTATTGTGCAATTCACAATGGTCTCCTACCACAGATGTAGATGTACATACATAGAGTTAATCTAATTTGTACAACAAATTCTACTTGCTACAATCAATAAGATAAATGAATTGAACTAAATTGAACTAAATAAAGATTAGACTGATCAGATCTTAGCCAAAAGGCCAAAAAGCAATTAGGTAGAGATTAAATAAGAATAATACCCAGTGCAATGAATTGAGCCCAATGGTGGAACCACAGACTCCGAGTCCATATCCTCAATCTTTCAGCTTTTTCATTGTGTGATTCTGGGCAATTAACTTTATCTGTCTCTGATTCAGTTTTCTGGCTGGTGAAATAGAGATAAAAATTCCCTCATAGCTTTCTAATTTCCCTCATAGCCATGTTATTAGATTTAAACCAGTTAATATTTCTAAAATGCTTAAAACAATATCTGTCATACAGTATTTTTTAAATTTTTTTAATTGGCTTTAAGTGGACATCTGTAAAAATTCAGTAACAGGACTGTAAATTAATATTCTGCAAAATAACTATAAACATTGTGACAAAATACTTCTGCCCTAAAATTGATATAGGCAATACCATCTTAGCTCTATTAAGTGTATTTCTGTCAGCAGATTTATTATAGATTGTAATAACAGAATACTGCAAATCATCAAGCAGGGATATAGTATGCATTGTTTCCCAGTTTACTTGTGAAATCCTTTTTTTCATAAAGATTTTATTAAGATCTTTCATAACTTGTGCACATAATCTTTCATAAGAACACAGATGGGAGATTTTGCCTTAAAATATTGTGCTAATAAGGAATATTTCTACATTATACACTACTATATGCAAGATTTATAAATTATCATCAAGAAATTTTTGCTATGCTCATTACAATGTCTCCCAGTGTAAAAGTTATGAATAATGCACTTACAATGCATAGAAAAAACAAGTATAGATCAGAAATAACATTTATCACTTTTAACACTGAAAATTATTGAACTATATATTCTCGAAGTATGAAATAGTCTGGTTTTCCAGATATATGGAATACACCAATGGAAATTAATTAGAGTTAAATGCAATTCAGCTAGTATGCAAACTAGTTCAATTCTGCTTGCTTTTATATCATCTTTAGAAAAATAGTAGGCTATAGCTTTTGAAATAATTTTTAAGTAAATTTAGTTCACATTTAGTCACAGTTTAATAATCCTTACATTATTAAATGTTAAATAGATATTAACATATTTCGGTATGAAGACTGTGAGTTAAAATTTTTTTCCTGATTTCACTTAGGCAGATAAAAAACATACATTTATATTGGTATTATTCAACAATAAAAGCTGGGATATTGAAATTTCTACTTATGTTAATTTACCATCATTTAATATCCTACATTATAATTATAAAATACATACTGTAAAAAGTGAAAACTAAATTACTTCCATATATAATAAATATTTTATTGGTATTTTAAGCTAAAATGTTCTATTTTGTGTTTGTCATTATTGCATTTGAGAATACAGTTTATCTAACAGACTCACACATGTGATGAACAGTACAGTTCCTAAAGTTAAAAAAACTAACATATAAATATGTATTCATGAGTGCCTATATGTGTATATTTGAACATATTTGCACAAAAGCTCATAGAACATTTTATAACAGTTTTATGTGATCTTTACAAATAAAATGTATACATGGCATTTTTAAAGCATTTCTATTCTTAATATAGACATTCAAAATTCATCAACTCAACAAGAATTCTCTATCAGTTAGGTACATTATAATAATTTTGTTAACTATTTTTGGTCACATTTTAACTACTCCTGTAAATAATTGAGTGGTAAATAGTATTTAATTATTCATTTTCACAGGCAGAAAGTACAGTTAATCAGTTACAAATGAACAGTTTCACTATGGGAACCAATTATCCAAACATTATAAACAGTAAGATCAGATTATAGATTTGAGTTTCAGGTTTTCATTTGGAAAAGATGGGATTACATAAAACATTAAGCAGAAACGAGCTCTTTTTGTTCAAACATTCTATGAATAAATTATTACACTTTGGTTTTGTTGTACTTTGCCACACTTCTCCATGCTTTATTTCATGATCTCTCTTATGGTTGAAAGGAAGAGTCCATGTGGTTAACTTTTCCATCATATTGTAAATACAAAAGCCATGTTCTATTTGGGTACATAGTTCTCTATCATCATTATTTACATCAACCTCAGTTTCTTTGATTACATTTTGCTCATTTCCTTCTAACAAATTGTATTCATTCTAGTTTGCTGATAATTCAAACTCTATTTATTCTGAAAATATTACTGATATTACTAACAGCTCATTTCTAAGACCTTTCTATTTCTCAATTTCCATACACTTGTTAAGCAAAATTACCCTCTTTTGTGAATTTGTGGCTTACTTAATATGTGGCTCATAATGCACACATACAACTCAAGTACCTTTCAATACTGTCCTAGCTGAGCCTAAAATCATATATGCATAAAATTATGCTTTATACATGTTTACAGTATTCTTCATGAGGTATTTAGCATATGGGGAAGAAAATTAGTGCTTGAGTTGGTTTAGTACATCCAAAAGTTTTAGAATAAATATCCAAGAAAAGCTGAACCATAATGTTCTCCAAGTTTATCCAAAGTGAAGTAAACCACTAACAGAAAGATAAATATTGCATGATTTCACTTATATGTGAAATTTAAAGAGTTGTTCTCATAGAAGTAGAAGATATAATAGTGGTTACCAGAGGATTTGGAGGTTATGAGAATGAGGGATATGACCAATATGTACCAAGCAATTGTTAGGAGAAATAACTTTTGGTGTTCTATTATATACTGGAATAACTGGAGTTAGCAATATTGTATTGTATATTTCAAAATACCTGCAAGAGTGATTTAGGTCCTTATCACAAATAAACGATAAATGTTCAAGGTGATAGATATGTTGATTACCCCAAGTTGATCATTACACAATGCATACATGTATTGTAACAATAGGTTTACCCCATAAATATGTAAAATTATTATGTGCCAATCATAAATTTAATAAATAAATAAAAGCTATGGTAATTATTAAAGCAATAGCTTCCAAGTTTCATATATCATTTTCTTTAAAAAGGAGGAATGTCATGTCAGATTATTATTTTTTCTTTGTTAATCTAACTAATAGCTTAACAAATCCAATTTCTGGTCAGTTACTGTTATCTAAAATCTGATCTAAAAAGAACCTAAAATGAAGTTGATTTTTAGTGCTAACGAATTAGCTGTCGGTAGAATCAATTGATATAAAGTGAAATGATATCTGTGATTCCAAGATGGCTTTTTCAGTTGTTACCGTCATAATGCAATGTTTTTAAATATCGATTAGATGAAAAAACTATGATTTTTATAAAGTTTATAATTTTTATAAGTTTATAATTTTAAAAAAATTAATTTTTATGGGTACATAGTAGGTGTATACATTTCTGGGGTACATGGGATGTTTTGATACAGGTATGCAATGTGAAATAAATATATCAGAGAATGAGGTATCCATCCTTCAAACATTTATCCTTTGAGATACAAACAATCCAATTTCATTAAGTTATTTTAAAATGTACAACTAAGTTATTATTGACCACAGTTACCCTGTTGTACTATCAAATAGTAGGTCTTATTCATTCTTTTTATGTTTGTTTGTGCCCACTACCCATCCCCGCTTCCCTACCCCCAAGCCTCCCCTACCCTATCCAGCATCTGGAAACCACACTTCTACTCTCTGTATCCATGAGTTCAATTGTTTTGATTTTTAGATTCCACAAATAAGTGAGAACATACAATGTTGGTCTTTCTGTGCCTGGCTTATTTCACTTAACATAATGATCTCCAGTTCCGTTTATGTCATTGCAAAAGACGGGATCTCATTGATAATAGTTACAAAAAAAATCATGGAGCATTATAACTTCAGTTGGTATATTTGCCTCTTTTTTGACATTAAAACAGGTGATTCCAACTCTCTCCATTTTAAATTATACATAAAAGTTAAATTTATCTCCACTTTGCAAAGTATTTTGATTTAACTCCCAAGCAGACAGATGGATAAGATGTGATTTCATGTAATTTTGGTTGTTGTATTCTAATTTGAGTTTACAGTTTAAAATCACATTGAAAAATCTCCCTCATTTTTTTAGTCAAATACAGTTATAGAATTTTAGGTCATTAAAAGAATTGTTATTTTTACCTAGATTTCCAGATCACTGGTTGATAACATTTCAAATTGAGTGAGTAAATAGACTTTGGTTTGTCAGGAATTTAACTATCACTTTCAGGCTACTGATTCTAAAATGTTTATATTTATATTTAGGTTCACTTCCCTGTTCAGTTTCCATGTCAGTCTGGATACCTAAAAAGTTAATCTTTCCATCTTGAGCATGTGATTTTCTTATTTAAAATCAAATATTTACAGTACAATAATATAGTAAAAAGTGAAAATAGGGGACACGTTTTGTCTGATGTAAGCATTTGCATCCGTAACTACTTTGTATTATTCTCAATATGTTAGTTTGCCTAAGAGAAAATAAAAGTAAAATCTGTTGTATTTTAAAATACACTTAGACTTTTCATTCAAAATAAACAAACACTATTTATTACTAAATTTATAAGAGTACTCTTAATCAAATTAAATCTGTATAACATTAATAAAATTCTGCTAAAGCATAACATAATAAAGTATACCAATAGAAAATGTACAGATGAATAAATTTACAGAAACTACATGTAATCCAGCACCAAGACCAAAAAACATAACACTACCAATACCCAGAAACATTTTTGAAAACCTTCCAAGTCATTTCATTCTCCCAGAGGAAAATCACTTTTTCTGATTTTTTACATCACAGATTAGCTTTGTCTGGTTTTGATCTTTATACTAATGGAATCACCTAAAATGTATTATTTTGTGTATGACTTTTTTCGTTCAATATGTTTGTGAAATTTGTTCTTATGTGCAGCTGTAGTTTGTTTCTTATTACTGTTTATATTCCACTATGAAAAAATAGCACAATTTATTTATTCATTCTGCTCTTGATGGTCATTTGGGTAGTTTTCAGATTTGGGCAATTATAAATAGCACTACTAAGAATATTTGTGTGTGTGTGCGTGTGTGTGTGACAGAATCTCGCTCTGTCGCCCAGGCTGAAGCACAGTGGCACGATCTTGGCTCACTGTAACCTCCGCCTCCCAGGTTGAAGCAATTCTCCTGCCTCAGCTTCCCTAATAGTTGGGACTACAGGCACGTGCCACCATATCCGACTAACTTTTTGTATTTTTTGTAGAGACGGAGTTTCACCGTGTTAGCCAGGATGGTTTCGATCTCCTGACCTCGTGATCCTCCCGCCTTGGCCTCCCAAAGTGTTAGGATTACAGGAGTGAGCCACCACGCGGGCCAGAATATTCTTGTCCATATATTTTGCAGAATAAATGGGTGATTGCAGTTGTTATGTGTGGAGTTGCTAGGTCCTAAGGTGGGTGTGTGTCCAGTTTGAGTAAATACTGCCAAAGAATTCTCAAAATAATTGTATCAATGTACGTTCCTACCAGCAATATACAGAAATCAATTGCTCCACAGTCTTACCAAAAATTGTCATTTTCTGCCTCAAAAAATTATAGGCTTTATTGAATTCTGATTTTAATATGTATTTTCCTCGAAGCAGGGGTGTGGGAGTAGAAAAAAAGTATTTTCTTTATGCCTAATAAAGTTAACTGTGTATTTTATGTGAATAAAATAAAGTAAAATACATGAAATGAAATAAAATTTTTAAAAGTGTATCTTTTTTCTTCAAGTAAGCTCCTCTGTAAAGTGAGTTCCCTGTAAAAGAAGCAAGAAATTGTTTATTTTAAAACAATTGCACCAATAGCCATTTGGATAGTCAGGTTGTGAGGTGCAAAGCTTTTTTTAGTTAATTTTATTCTATGTCTCTCAAACCCTGTTGGTAGCCAAGTCTGTATTAGATGCTGAAGTTAGAAGTTAGGAAGCAAAGAGGAAACACATGTATGTACTAAAAATAGATCTAAGCAAAAGTGCAAACACTGTCTCATATCCTACAGATTGTACCTAAAAATTCCTATTTAATCAATTTTATTCTTGACATTATCATTGCAACCAACTCTCTTTAGAAAACTCTTATTATTTGACTCTAAAGTTGTGTGCGGTCTTCTCATTGGGTGCCTGATTTTGCTTTTTTGTACATATAATTTTAGTCTTTTCCCATAAGAACTAGACTTGGCCATGTTATTTTATTTACCCCAAGAAAACGTAAGTTGAAGTGATGTGTCATCATTCTGGGCAGACATGTTAGTGCTATTCACCTTATCTTCTGTCCCCCGCTTTTGTAATCACGGTGGCATGTTTTGAGATGTAGCTTTTGTCACCTACATTTCTCAAAGACCACAATGAGCAGAGACTTTTCACTGAAATACGATGGAAATGTAGTATAAAAAATAATTTAATTATTTTAATCCATTGAGGTTTGTGTGTTTCTGGTTCCTTTCACATACTCAAACCTTTTCTGACTTATAGTTTCCCTGCCAACTTCCATTCTGAAATTGCCCAAACCTTTTTGATAATAAGATAATATATTATCATCTTAATCATTTCTCTAAAGCTCAGTTCCTACTATGTCTTCAAAATATTACATATTTTCCTACAACCTGTTAAGTCAAATACAAACACTTTGGATCTAAACTTGAGATTGTTTTTATGTTCACATTTGACACTTTGACAGAAGTTGTGATATATTTTGGATATATCCAATTAGACCTGGAAAAGAACAAGTCACAACTTGGCATATCTTCTTCTATAACATTTGTTGAAATTAAAGAAAAATTACTAGTGTAGCTGCCAAGACTGGCTCTGAATCAACAGAGAAAATCTCTAAAGAGAATTACTCTTATGGGGAAAATACCGCAAACACTTATACAATCATATATACAGGGACAAATAATTAGGAATCTAGTTGAAAGACAGTGAAGTTATAAAAACTAATGGTAATCAACTTTTGACTGTAATCACCGTCCAGCTACAGAGTGGATAACTGATGAAAGTGGAACTCAGGACAATACCAGCATCACGTAAGATTGGATATGCAGGTCAGTCAAGCTAAACAGGAGAATTTTGTAGAACCCCAGTTTTGGGGTTGAACAAGCAATGTGAAACAAACCATTACACAGAGATTTTATTTTTCACTTTTAGTATTACCTTCTTTTCAAACTCCTAACTAATGCATCTTAAGATTAAAAGAAAATAATCTTAATTTGCTTTCTTCTTGTTATAAACATTTTTGCTAAATGTAGAGATTGATTTACTCTGTCATCAGTTGTTCTATGCTCTATTTACAGTACTTATAGTATTTTTCATTTCCACTCTTGTTATGACACTCATATTACTGTAAGTTTTCTTTACGTATTTTCTGGTTTTTGAAAGTAAGTATGCTATATGGTAATCATATCTAATTCAAACCAAGTAACTTGTTTGTTATTATTTAATGTACATCTGCAAACTGATAGTGATTGAACTGATACATTCTTATTAAAAACAGAGTGTCACAATTTTTTTTTCCTTTCACATCCAGGATCTATTATCCATTCTTCTTCACCCTTCCCTGTGTTTTGAGTGGCTGACCTATATGAGCTCCATCTAGTAGCATCCTTGATCTCTGGCTTTCAGTTTGCTTTGGTCAATGAGGAGCCCTAGAAGAACACTAAAGAAAGGGAATAAGTGTAGATTCAATTATTTATTTTCATGAGTCTCTCCTGTTCAATAGCCACTTCTGCTATGCACTTGTGTGTAATTTACTACTTCTTCCCAGAACACCGTATTCCTCAAGGACACAGTACCGTATTTCTGGATTCTAGATTCTAGTAACCAGCATGAACCCTCTTTCTCCAGGAAGCAGTCACAGCTCCATGACAGTAACTGCTCTCTCCTTTGTGTTCTTCTATACCTCATCCACTCCTTCATAAATGACCCCTTAAATTTTTCCACTAATTACTTTACTTGGAACAGACTATTGGTTTTATGATGGGATGCTAACTGAAATAGCAGTTTTCAATAAATTCTGACTCAATGCTGAATATTTGCAGTTAAAAAGGATTTCCATAGGGTAATATTATTACATTTGAGATAGTATTTTGAAAAAAAATTGAAAATAAAAACACACTTCTGGTTAGAATACTAATATAATATGAAAAGAAAGTCTTAAAAATGAGTTCTTGACTCACAAATACACAATGTTTATAAATATATAATATTTGTTTTTAAATATCAATGAAATCAAGCTTTAGGAATTATCTGTGGGTATATTTCTATTACAAAAATTTTAATCAAACTCCAGAGTGAGAGTATATGCTCACTAAGAATTCGGTCACTTGGTGGGTATCAGCCCAATGATCACAACCAAGGAGGATTTAGTAAGGAGATTTTATTACTTGCAAGTAAGCAGAAACATCAGAAAATGAGGCATGATCTGATTGTATCTTGCAATGAGGTGATGTCAAGAGAAAGTATCTGACTGGATCCTGCCATGGGGTGAAGCCAGAGCTTGATCTGGTTAGATCTTGGATCCTGTCATGTGGAATCCACTTCTTAATTCTGTCCCCACTCCTCAGTCCTAGCACTTAGATTCCCCCTGAGGTTACAGGCTTGGTTCCACCAATCTGAGGGGCCACAGCAAGTGAAAAACAACTTACCACTTTGTCACATAAAAGTTAAACCAAATAGGTCTGGTGTTGCTACAGTTTCAAACCCTAGAAGGAGACTGCAGGCTCTACAAAACCATTGAAAATTAGAACCTAGAATTTAGTCGCAACTTTGTTTGCCAGGTGGGGGTGATATAGCTTATTCCTTTTTCAGTCCTACCATTGCTCCAACTTCTGTCTTTTAAAAACTGTAGCCAACAATGATTCTGTCTTTGAGAAATTGTAAGCATTACTTTTCTCTTATAAGAAGATAAACAATATAAAAATAATAATTATTAATAATAAAGTAACCATTATTTTTGTGTAAACTTCACCATTTTGTCTATAGAGGAAGTTAGAAGGTAATGAAAAGGTCTCACCCTTCAGTTTTTGATTTAAGACCGACGAGAAATTAACAACAAGAGGATAACAATGCAATCCCTGACAGAAAATATATGCACGGTGGAGGTTCAAATTTGTCTGCGTCGACTGTCCAGGTATGCAGAATAGCCCAGGTGGAGTTATTTACTTTTCCAATGTAAGAGGAAGACAGTCACCTGTCTAATGTGGATATTTAAAAAAGAAGAAAAGAGAAAACAAAGAAAGCCGAACTCCCCTTTCAAACTTGTTCATTCTTAGCCCTTTTTTTTTCTTTCTGTTTTGAGATCTAATCATTTAGCAACGGGAATTACAACATGTTTTGTACATTTCTTCCATTGATAATATGTACTGGACAAGAAGTATGATTTTAGAAATTATAATTTTAGAACAATTTATGAAAACACATAGTTTATAAAAGTTTTTATAATTCAGCTATTTTCTAAATATTTTTATTTATACATGAATATGGGTACATATATATGTATACATGGACATATATATGTATGTGTGTGTATTCTAATCTATTTATAAATATTTTGGTTCCAAAATACGTTTTATAATAATTTAATGAAAGAACCTATATTATACCTCACTTAGATTTAAAATTTTTATCTGGTGCAGAGTAACACACATAGAAAAAATCAGTAATGATAATAATATTAATAAAGGTAAATGTATTGAATACTTCATACACATCAACATAGTTATTGATTTTCATTCTTTTTTCAACCCTATGAAGAAGTTATTTTAGTAAAATTATAATGTTTTATTTATGAAATTAGGGATCAAAATGAAAGAGTCATATAATGTTGGTAATGGTGGTAAATAATTAAAGAGGCTATTAGAAAAAAATGGTATATTTTACTCCATCTCCCACAAACAGGCACTAGACTTTGACTCTTTCTTAAACAAAAACAAACAAACAAAAAAATCTTTCTCAGATAAAATGTTCTAATTATTTGTATAGTATAAGTTAATGCAAAATAATGTGGGTTTTGCGATTGCTTTTCATTGCGAAGGCTGCGATTACTTTTGCGCCAACCTAATAAAAGTCCTTGACACATATGTTAGTCCATTTAGTGCTGCTGTAACAGAAAAACTGAGATATAAAGATGGAGTTTATAAAGAAAAGACTATTTGGCTGACTCTTCTTGTGGCTGGAAAGCTCAAGATTGGATGTCCATATCTGGTGAGGGCCTCAGGCTGGTACATCTCAAGGCACAAAGCGGAAAAGGATCACAAGGTCAGAGCGGAAGCAAGAGTGAAAAACTACAGAAGCCAGACTCTTTTTATCATCTCAACCTTGAGAGAGCAAGAATTTCCTCATCCCTGTGGGAGGGCGTTAATCTCTTCATGAGAGATCAACCCCCATGACTCAAACACCTTCCACTGGGCCCCACCTCCCAACATTACCACATTGGGAATCAAATTTTAGTGTGAGTTTTGCAGGGAACATAGCAACCTATAGAAACATGTTAAGTCTTTGCTGCCATGATTAGACATGTTTAATAATAAATCACATGCACTTATAACATATATGTGATCTTATTTATTTCAAACTTAATAGATAAATATCAACCAACCACAATTTGTATGCAAATCACAATGTTACAAAGGATCAGCATTATTTCTAGAAATAATAAAAAAGTCAATGAGGCTATAGCACAAATATAATTGTTTATGATCTGTTTACAAGTACTTATGTATATCTTTATTTCTATTTAATACCAATAGAAAAATATAACAATTATAGGTTAGCATGTGTCTTATGGTTTAGATATCTGACTGAAGTGTCTCAAAGGCAAACAAGTTTTACCAAAATTAATCCCTTTTCAGTGAATTGATCAAATGGATGAATTCTGACCCTCTCGAGTTCCTTTCCCCAGTTAGAGTGGGGAACTGGGTGACTGTTAACTGTGGGATTCATTGAAGCATCTTACCCTAAAGGCACCAGAAGACTGAAATGCAGCCTGCAGAGCTGGGATTGATTCCAGAGTCTCAGTCTGGCCCCCACTGCAGGAGGCTGCCCGACTTAGAGAGAGATTTAATAGGGAGCTGAAGGAGTCCTTAGGGGGCCAGGGAGATGTGACTGAGAATAGTTTTCCAGGTGAATGAGGTTGGTGGAGGGTTTGATGCTACAGTCAGTCGGAAGATTTGCAAATATAAACACATTCCTGTGTGAGGCACTTTACCCTTTGTCAGTGATTGTGAATATATGCATTTTAAGTGATAAGATACAGCTGGTCAGACTGTTCTGGGCAGTCTCAGTGACACATTTCCTGTGCTGTGATTGTTCTGAAAACAGAGTGGCTCTAACCACTGTGAGAAGCCCAAATAAAAATTGATCCAAAATAATAATAATAATAATAATTTTACTGAGAATGGCAAGAGATAAGCATATGTATCATATTAATTCCCTTCTAAGTTTCTTAAGCGACTTCAATTTCAGCTAAAATTAATCCTTTTACTTGGTAATATTTAAAATAAACTTTGTATTAAAGCAACTGAAGAAAGATTGTACAGTTTTTTTCAAAGCTATGTACATTCAACAATACTATAAGCATGTTGAAAATTAAATATAATTCAGTAAAAAATGTAGTAAGTTCTTTTGCATTTTAGACTTAATAACATTTAGCATTCCTTCAACTGTCAATATTAAAATACATAGAAAAACTATAAATACAATATGTTCAATTCCAATGTAAAATCAAGTTTCCCAAAGGGATATTTGGGATATATACATGCATATATACTGACACACATAAAACAAATACATATTTGAACATATATAATATAGTAACATAACACTGTACTGTAAAAATAATTTGTTATAATTATTTTTAACGAATAAAGATCTGGCAGAGGCATAACATTTCTGAAATCAGAGAAGATAATATTTACGATATCTTTAAAAATGGCAGAAATATGTTTTGCTCATTATTATTTGGATTTGTCTCACCAAAGGGTCATGCATTTCATATAAGAGCTACAAAAACAATTGGTGAAATCCACACACTTTGAATTGAGACAGCTGGATTTGAATCTTTTCTTTTTTGCTTTTTGTGGAGAACGACGTCTTGCTTTGTTGCCTTGGCTGGTCTCGAACTCCTGGGCTCAAGCTATCCTCCCTCCTCTGCCTCCCTAAGTGCTGAATTTGAATCCCAAATGCAACAATAATCTTCAGTGAGTTACTTGTCATTCATTTCTGAAGTTCTATTTTCTCATTTAATAAGTAAAGATAGTAACCTACAACTCCATTTATTTACTATATGAAAATGATGGTTGTATATTTAGTTATGTCAAAATGGTAATAACTATTATTATTCTTCAACCAGATGTTTTACATCAAAATTTACATTGTAACCCTACCTGAAAAACATACCACTTAATTTTACAGATTCACAATAATTTGGATTGTTTTGATAGTTTATTACTATGACAGGTACTCATTCATGCATGATTATTATGCAAATTATTTGATACTTTCTATTTTCCACATGCCTGTTAATGAATAACAGAGTCTCTCCTTTCAGGATGCTTTCAAACTCATATGGGAGGAAGAGAAATCAACAGGAAATTTAATCAATTATAATCAATTTCGATATTAATAAAAGCCAAAAAGATTCATAATTATAGAAGAGAATTGTTTCATCAGTTTCAGAAGTCATCTGAAAATGTGGTTTATATTACAGTAGGTAGCTAGTCAGGTATGAGCAGGTGATATGGTTTGGCTGTGTCCCTACCCATATCACATCTTGAATTGCCAGGTGTTGTGGGAGGGACCCAGTGGGAGGTAACTGAATGATGGCGGAAGTCTTTCCAATGCTGTTTCCATGACAGTGAATAAGTCTCACAATATCTGATGGTTTTATAGAGAGTAATTTCCCTGCACAAATTCTCTCTGTTTGTCTGCTGCCATCCATGTAAGATGGGACTTGCTTCTCCTTACCTTCTATCATGATTGTGAGGCCTCCCCAGCCATGTGGAACTGTAAGTCCATTAAACCTCTTTCTTTTATAAATTGCCCAGTCTCTGGTATGTCTCTGGTATGTGTGAGAAATGGACTAATACAGCAGGGCTAGAAAGGGCTCCTCCTACACCACCAGGAAAGTCAGGTGACCATAAGGTGAGGGTCAGGTTGTTGTTTCTCTAAAATAATAATTGGTCACAACCAGCACCAGGGAAAGGCAGTTTCCTGACAGATAAAAACACCTGACAATGGTTATTGGCAGCTTCTCAATAAGATCTCAGAAACTGGGTGAGTGAGCTCCCACATGTGCATTAAGAGGCAAAATGGTAGAGTTTAACTGGTATATGACCTTCCTGGGACATTCCACTGGAAAAGGGAAAGGGAAGAACGCCTCAGGTGAGCATGCGTTCAACTCCAGTAAACACGATGTGCATGCTCCCCTCCAGAATGCTAGCAGGTAATTGCTCATGCAGACAACCCACCCTCTTGGGGGAGAATGAGTGCAAGACCCCAGAAGTATGCCAACATATAAAACCTTAAGTCAAAAGGTCAAAACCTGCCCTTGTCCTTCAAGTTGCCTGCTTGGGCCTCTTCCAGATGTACTTTCTTTCCTTCCTTTCATTTCTGTTCTAAAGCTTTTTAAATAAACTTCCACTCCTGCTCTGAAACTTGCCTTGGTCTCTTCTTCTGCCTTATGCTCCTCAGTCAAAGTCTTTCTTCTGAGGAAGCAAGAATTGAGGTTGCTACAGACCCATACTGATTCAACACCTGTAACAGTTTATACTGATTACAGCAAAATGAAATAGTGATAGCTAGGCAATTGGAAGGGAGAGTGTTGCAGACAAGGAGAACATAAAAAAAAAAAAAAAAAAGCCTCATGCCTGTAATCCCAGCACTTTGGGAAGCCGAGATGGGTGGATCACCTGAGGTCGGGAGTTCGAGACCAGCCTGACCAACATGGAGAAACCCCGTCTCTACTAAAAATACAAAATTAGCCAGGCGTGGTGGTGCTTGCCTGTAATCCCAGCTACTCAGGAGGCTGAGGCAGGAGAATCGCTTGAATTGGGCAGACAGAGGTTGCAGTGAGCCGAGATCATATCATTGCTCTCCTGCCTGGGCAACAAGAGCAAAACTCCATCTCAAAAACACAAAAAACAAACAAACAAACAAAAAAGCTACAAGTAATTAATTATGACTGGATCATATAATTTATGATAACCAGGAGTGTTGCCTTCAATGGCATGTTCTTTGTAAAAAGTGCATTTATGTTAAAGATGAGAAGGCACTGACAGTTTTTTTTAAAAAAGTGAAGTGAGAACTGAAATATTAAATTATGTATTTTAGAATAATCAATTAAAATTGTATGGAGAAAAGTGTGGCTATAGTCTGGGAGAGTTATTAATAGGCGATTTCAATTATTTAGGCAAGAGATCACAATAAACTATTTTTTTTTCAAAAAAAGCATATCAGATAAGAAGTAAATGATTTCAAGAGACATTAGACAAATATTTGGTAAATAATTGATTTAAGAGTGTAAAAGACTACGTAGGAAACTTTCAGTAATTTAAACCTTTTATGTAGGAGGAATATTATAAGGGGCATATGATGTCTGAATTTTTGAGGATATATCAAAGGTAGAGAAAAATTTCTTTAATTTCAGGTCTTAACCCACCAATTTCAGGCAACTTCCAAATTAGAGTAGGAATGTACTTGAAGTTTTGGATATAAGGTATGTCAATGGAAGCAAAATACAACTTTCTAAACCACTTTGGAATTAGTTACAGTAAAAATAATGTACAGTATAGTGATTTCAGCTAAGTTTACGTCTTTTCGTATTTGAGATTTAAAAAGTGTGATCAACTGATTAAAAAAAAAAGTTTATGCTCAGAATTGTTCTGATGACCAAGGCTAAAATTGTAAACATTTCTCTTTTAAATCCCTGTGATGGCAATGTTTGGAAGAACAAGCTTTGGTTAAGATAGTAGGAGAACTGAACTAAACAAAACACAAACATCAAAAACAGAAACAACAGAAAAGGAGAGGTTGGATGGGAGAAGAAGTAAAAAATGATTATTCCAAGCTTATGGATACAAAATACACAATTAGTGATATGGGAGGGGATCAGGGAAGGGCTGGGAAGGGAAAGGCATGGTCCCTGGCTAGGGCTCCACCCCCAGGCCTGTGCCCAGGGACCTAGGTGAAGACAGGCATTTCTGTTTTCCTGCCCACATGTTCCATTCCCCAAGACCATCCTGGCCCATCACACCCCCATCCTGTGCCTATAAAAACCCCGAGACTTTAGTGGGCACACACACAAGCAGCTGGACATCCAAAGGAACACACCAGTCGAAGACACAAGCAGCTGGACATTGAGAGGAACGCACCTACGTAGGAGCACACCAACAGACACGGACAGGCCATCGACTACTGGAATGATGAGTAGTTTGGCCAGGGGAGAGCCTGGCCACTAAGTGGCCTGACTCCAGGGGATAACCACCTTTCCACTCGATTTCCCTTCTGGCTCCCCCATCTGCTGAGAGCTACTTCCACTCAATAAAACCTTGCACTCATTCTCCAAGCCCATGTGTGACCCGGTTCTTTCAGTACCCCAAGGCAAGAAAGCCCGGGATACAGAAAGCCTTCTGTCCTTGTGATAAGCTGGGGGGTCTAATTGAGCTGACTAACACAAGCTGCCTATGGACAGCCAAACTGAAAGAGCACCTGTAACACACGCCCACTGGGGCTTCAGCTGTAAACATTCACCCCTAGACACTGCTGTGGGATCGGAGCCCCACAATCTGTCCCGTCTGCATTCTCCCGCTAGAGGTTGGAGCAGCCGGGCACCAAAAAAGCGGACCATACGTGCATCGCATGCCCTGCAAGGGGGACAAGGGAACACTTTCCATTTCATTAGTACAAGGAAATCACATCAGTAAATGAGAATTAAAATGGGTGTAGCAGAAATAAAAATAATAAAGGGTCATAAATGTAAGTCTCTCAAAAACATCAAGATCTTGCCATGATATTTTAGTTATATTTGCTTTAAAGTTTTAATATAGACAGGTTTGGGGCTAAAAAAGCAATCAGGAATTTAGTGGGGTATCATGAAAGAAGGCAAGCTGCATAAATGGCATGACCAAAATTTGCATATAACATTCAACAAATAACTTGCCTGAACACTAAACAATGCCTGTCTGGAAATCACCATAGCCCTAGTGAAAGTAACTGAAAGCTGGAAAAAAACAAAAAAAAAACAAAAAAAAACTGATACTAGATGTTAGATTTTTCCCTACTACTAGGAGACTAGAATCTGTACCATACATCCAGCCAAGAAAACTCCCTGCTACTATACAATTTCCTATTAATAGAACATAACATAATCCAGTGTATCTACAGGATATTAATCATATAGGCCTTATTTAAAAAAAAAACAGATATAAGACAAGACAGAAAGTGCAACCCATGTTCAAGAAAAAGTCAGTCAATAAAAAATGACCCTAAGGAAACCTCAATGTTGCAATTATAAAATGAAAACTTATAAAGAGATATTATACCTATGTTCCAGGTTTGGGGTGGGGGGAAAAGCAATGAATGACCAGATGTAAACTTTCAGTAGAGAAATAGAAACTATAAATTACAGAAAAAGCAACAACAAAATACACCTGAATTTAACACCTAAGGAGTTAAATGATAATTGAAAAATGGGCTTAGCTGGAAGAAATAGAAACAGAGGTAGAGGGGAGATAAAATGTTTCAAGAAATGCGTTCAACTCCAACAGCTCACTAGCACCCAAGAATCCTGTTACAAGCACCCAGATCACTGCCCACCTGAACCCAGGCATCCTGTCTGCAAGCACTGAGCCTGAACAGCATGACCTTACAAAACTCAAGGCCCTGCCTGTTTCCAGATCCTATTGTTCCTGCTGTCTTGCCCTTTGTTCCCTTGCAGCATATCTCCCCCTTTCCTCTAAATAAATCTGCCTTTCTAAACTTATTACTGTCTTGGTAAATTCCTTTACCACCCACGCACCAGCCTCAGACAGTGACCACGACATATACTAGCACTAAAATAAATATCCTGTTGATGGATTAGAGCAGACTGCAGGTGGGCCAGCCCGGAGTCAGTGATTTTGAAGACAGAACAATTAAAATTACCTATCTGAAGAAGAAACAAATATTAAATATAAAAAGCTGGAGCCTCAGAGCTTAGATGGAATTTGATTTCCCAAAGAGGAGTCATAGGATGGGGCAGAAATATATTTGAGTCATAGGATGGAGCAGAAATATATTTGAAGATACAATGGCCAAAATTTACTTAAATATAGTGAAACATAATTTATATATCTCAAAACCTTAATAAAACCCAAGCAGGACAAACACAAAGAATATCACCCCTATGCACAAGTCATATTGCTAAAATCTAAATATGAAACACACACACAAAAACACACACACACACATACAATCTTGAAAACATAAAAGTATATGTGGAACCACACATTATATACAGAGAAAAAACAAATAGCCACGATGGCTAATTTGCATAAGAAGTGAGAAGACAACCAAAAAGCATATTTAAAATATATAAAGAAAAATTTTTGTCATTTCAGTTTTCTAGGCCATAACAGCCAAGACCAAAGACAAGCAAGTCCATCAAGTGAATGTTGAATAAACAAATCATTGTGTAGTCTTACAGTGAAATATTATTTAGCAATAAAAAGAGGGCTGCTGATACATGTAACCTGATTGAGGAATTCATACATTATATGAAGTAGAAGATACACATACACACATACACACACACACACACACGAACATTACGGTATGACTCAATCTACATGAAATTTTATAACTGGAAAAAGTATATGGTAAATAAAAAATCAGTTGTCTGTGGAGAGTGGGATGTGGGCAAGAGAAATTAGCAAAGTACAAGAAAAAATGTTTGAATAATTGGAAATAGATTTTTATGATTGGAGTGAGATTCATATAGCTATACTCATTATTTAAAAATATACAGCTAAAAATTCGATATTTCAATGTATGCAATTTGGAATTTTAAAAACCTATAAAATAATAATCATCACTATTATCTAGAGAGGAGTGAGGAGCTGATGTAGGTATGGCAGATGGCAGAATATTGATAATTGTTGAACCTGAGTAATGAGTAAATTTGAAGTTGGTAGTTTATAACAAATTTTTTTTTACTATCGTATGCTAAAAATTTCCATAACAACTGTTAATTTTTTAAGAAACTACAAAGAATCACTTAAATGACCTCTGAAAAAAGATAATATTAAATTATTTATACTGTCATTCAATAAACATGTCCTGTGTTGTGGGCATGAGACTTAGCATACTGACTTGAATATAGCATCAAACTAAAAAAAACAGCTTTATAGGGTCAATCAACCATTTCATCATTTGCATACCCTCCATGAGGCTAAAAGGGCAAAATGTAATTCCAGAATCCATATTCTTAACCCATACTCTCTAAGACCTTACTCATTACTGTAAAAAAATCTTTACTTAATAGAATTATACCATGACATTTATAATTTTTAATTAAATTCAAATATTTTGGTATAAATAAGTAAATGAACCTCAGTGAGTATTTTTTAAACATTTAATAGTTTAAACTATATTTTTAAAGCTGAAATATTGCTGAAAATATGAAGCAAACT
The DNA here is from genome assembly GCF_029281585.2 of Gorilla gorilla gorilla. Taxonomy (NCBI): domain Eukaryota; kingdom Metazoa; phylum Chordata; class Mammalia; order Primates; family Hominidae; genus Gorilla; species Gorilla gorilla. The sequence goes on along the minus strand of NC_073238.2, from coordinate 101,631,475 downwards.
GTCTAAGAATTCTGCTGTAAGATATATTTTTAAAATAAAAATTCCGAAGCCAACGAATAAACCAAAAAAGAAGCTCAAACTATCCATTAAAAAGAAAGCATAATAAGAAAACTTAAAAAGTTTTTCTTATTGTTCAGGATTGAAATTTGTTATGGGTTACTGAGTCTTCCATAAAATGAAGCATAAAGTGTGAATAAAGAAATCAGATTTGTATGGTCAGCATTTATGGAGAAAATAATTTTGCAAATGTTTCATCTGTAGAAGCTTTGATCCAAGGATCTAAAAAAATGTCTAAAACTATTTTAGTTTTTACTAAACTTGTCAAGTATCTAATTTACAAACAAGATTGCTCTTCAAATCATATATTCATGTGATAGTACTTGCTTCTTGCCTCTAGTTTTGCTAGTTTATTTAAGGCAATTTCAGTGAGACTAAAAAATGAATACAAGTGAACAATAAAAATGTAAAATGCAATGACAAATTTTTAAATTTCTTAAACTAAATAACCTGTCATTGTTCTGGGGAATTTAGAGCAGAAATCATGCAACAAGTATTTTTAACAAAAGCTAGAGTACTTTAAGACAAATAGAAATAAATATACAAGCAAATCATTTTGTTTAGAATTTTAGAAGAAAATAAAGTGAATACTGAAGTTTCAACATTACCACTAATTGCCTAACTTCTTCTTTGGTGTCTCTCTTCCTCAAGAAAGTGTTTAAACTAGATGCTATCTAAGTTTGTTTTCAGGTCAAATATTCTGTGATCTTGCTATAAATGTAAATAACATTAGAAAAGGGACATCATCTCTGGTTATCTGTATGGATAATTACTTCTGTAATAAAATACCCCTGCACCTATTGGTGCTTTTTAAAAAAGGGAAATTCATATGCATATTAGATAACTTTATTTCAAAACATTTTTTGCCCAAATCAAAAGCAATTAAAATTGAATTAAAAATTTTTTTAAATAATGATTTTTTAATAGACAGATGTAAGATTCTCCTCTATTAATACCCAGAAATGCAGCTCCCTGGAAAAGAAACACATACCCAAGTTTCAGAGGAAATATGATTCTTATTGCCCTTCCTCTTCCAAATATCATTCTCATTGAGGAAATAAAACTGCTAACAACTAAGGAGTGTGCCTTTTTCTCTTTAGCTTATTATCTCTACCTCTCTACCAAAGGAGAAACTGATAACAGTAAGCTCTTTAACACTTTCTACCGTGACCACATTTTGGAGAATATTGATACTTTAACAATACTGAGTCTTCAGAGGAACCATTAATATGTTAAAATTTTCAATTCAATTTATTTAGGTATTAGCCAATTTATTTATATTAGAAATATTTTCTAAAATTTTCAAGTTCTCAGTGTACAGCTATTGCATTTTTGTTTAATATACAATATTGTGTGTCCTCTTATAAATGGCAATGTTTCTATTTAATTTCTTTTTTTTTTTCTTTTTTTTTTTTTTGAGAGGGAGTCTGGCTCTGTCGCCCAGGCTGGAATTCAGTGGCATGATCTTGGCTCACTTCAACCTCCACCTCTTGGGTTCAAATGATTCTCCTGCCTCGGCCTCCCGAGTAGCTGGGACTACAGGAACACACAACCAGGCCTGGCTAATTTTTGTATTTTTAGTAGCGATGGGGTTTTGCCGTGTTGGCCAGGATTGTCTCGAACTCCAGACCTCAGGTGATCTGCCCGCCTCGGCCTCCCAAAGCGTTGGGATTACAGGCATGAGCCACAGTGCCCAGCCTCTTTTTATTTTAATTTCTGATTACTTATATTGATATAAAGAAATGCAATTAATTATTATTATTAATGATAATATTAGTATCATTCTATTATCTTGCCAAGATCACCTGTTAGATTTGGTAGCTTTTTTTGGGTTTCATCAGGTTTTATAAGTAACAATATTGTCTGCGAATAAAAGAGTTTACCTGAACCTTTCAATAAACACTCCTTTTATTACATTTTCTTTTTTTGGCTTCTGCAATGGTTGCAACCTAAAATACAATGTTGATGCGGTGTGATGTGATTGGAAATACTTGCCTTAATCTTGACTTTAGGGGAAAAGCATTAGAAATTGAAATGCTAAGTATTATGTTGGACATAGTGATATAGGAGTTAAAAAGAAATTACTTAGGCAGTTACTGAGGGTATGGGAGTCCTCGATAAGGTTTTCCATTTAATGAAAAGCAGCCCTCAAATCATTTTCTTGTCTAACAAACAGTTGCCTGTATAATAGAGCTGCAGACAGAGACAAGCAAGATGGAAGCCTGCACGCGTGAAGGCCAGCAGCCGTGTCAATAGGAAAAGGCTGCGTGGGGACTAGGTACGTGCAACGTCGCAGCTCCATCTTCCCTTCTTGCCAATCATGTGTGCAGTAGGAAGAGGACAACATGGTGCAGGCCAAGTAAAAACTCATTTGCATATTAAAAAGATTAGGGACGGCAGCCAGCTTGTCTGCTATGTTAACTTCACACCTAGTCCATCCAGTTTTGGGGCCCTAAGTAAATCAGGCACCACCTCCTCAGGCCTGTCTATAAAACCCTACACACTCTTACAAGGGCTGGAAGTCCCACTTGGGCACCCTCTCTCAGGAGAGAGAGTTATTCTCCTTTCTCTTTCCTCTGCCTATTAAACCTCTGCTCCTAAACTCACTTCTTGTGTGTCAGCATGCTGGATTTCCTTAGTGTGAGACCACGAACCTCCTGTATTTACCCCAGACAATGACACTGCTTCAATAGTTTATTTAGGTGACTTTTATCAGGTTGAGGGTATTCCTAGTTTGAAGAATGTTTTCTATCAGGAATTGATCCAGGATTTGACAAATACATCATTTTAAATGTTCTAGAATAATTTTATTATTTTTTTCATTTTGATTTATAACTATGATGACTTGCATTGATTGATTTTCAAATAGGAGGCCAACTTTACAATCTTAGTCCAAACTTTACTTGATCATGGTGCATATGCATTTTAGATAATGTTAGATTTGTTTTGTTAAAATTTTGTTAAACATTTTTGCATCTAAGTTCTTGATTGATATTAGTATATAGTTTTCTTTTCTTGGAATGTTTGTGTCTGTTTTTGGTGTCAAAGCATTTTGGGCTATAATTTCTTAAAACAGATTTTCTATTCTCCTTTTTTTCTCTTTGTCCATACCAATTACACAATATGTTAGGCTTCAGAAATTACTCCAAGCTTAAATTGATATTGCTTTTATTTTATTGTTGGATTTTTTCTACTTTTTGTATCCTTTTGTGTATTTTCTCTTCTTGACTTCCAGTCCATTATTCTATTTTTCTGAAAAAAGTTCATTCTGCCATTAATTCCTTTTATTTCTAGAAATTTGATTCACATATTTTGTAGAATCCACATATCTGTTTAATATGTTCAATCTTTTCTCTAATTTTTAAGTTTATTAATAAGATATATAATAATTTATGTGAAGTCCCTATCTGCAACCTAGACTCTTTATCAGTTTGAGTGCAGTTTTTAATTGATTGATTTCTCTCCTCCATATGTGTCATATTTTTCTGCTTTGCTCATTGTCTGATTGATAATTATTTCTTGTATGTCAGATAATTTCTTCTTGGATGCCAGTTTTCACTTGGATGCTGGTGAATTTTACATTTTGAAGTTTTAACTAAGTTTATAAATGTATGTATATGTGTGTGTGTGTGTGTGTGTGTGTGCACGCACGTGGTGGCGCAATACGGTTTCATTGCAACCTCCTCGTCCTGGGTTCAAGCGATTCTCCTGCCTCAGTCTCCTGAGTAGCTGGGACTACAGGTGTGTGCCACCATTCCTGGCTAATTTTTGTGTTTTTAGTAGAGACAGGGTTTCACCATGTTGGCCAGACTGCTCTTGAACTTCTGACCTCAAGTGATCCACCACCTTAGCTTCCCAAAGTGCTGGGATACACACATGAGCCACTGCACCCAGCCTTAAATTCTTTGAAACATAAAAACATTCCGATATTGTGGGTCCCTACTTTTAAGATTTGTTAGGTGAGACAAGAGCATAATTTATTCTAGCCATAATGATTCTGCAGTACTGTCTCCAATTCTTCTTCTCTCTGCTCTATTTTACATTCCATGACTTTCGAGGCTTTCCAACGGGTTTGTGAAAATGGGCATTATCTCAAGTCTTATGTCACCTCCAGATATGAATCGCAGTATTTCTTTTTGGTTACTTTTTCTCTAGCCTTGAACATTTTTTTTTTCACATTCATGCACTAATCAGTGTTCTGCTGAATGCTTGAGTTCAGCAGAACTCAAGCTGAACTTGTTTGTAGGTATCCATGGTTTTTCTCTTTGTGCTTTTATCTTCTTTCTACTGCTCTTTTCTCCAGTTCCTATCTATCTTGTTCTCCTTGAATTCTCACTATGTTTATTCAAGTCAGAGTTCAGTGGATTACCTCTCCTTTTGCCACAGTTTGGAAACTCTGTCAAGGCTACTGCCAATTATAGGCCTCATCTGGTTTGTTTCGTATCTCCCTAGGATAACTGTGTTTCATGACATGACTTCCAATGTTTGAAAACTGTAGTTTTTGTTTGTCTGGTTTTATTTCTGTCAAGTGATGGTACGTGTAAAATTTTTCTGTCACCTCATCTTGTTAAACAACAGAAGTGTACTGTATTGGCCTTTAGTATCTGCTTCTCTTTAGCTTTCCATTTTTAAAAATCCGTGACCCCCTTTTTTAATGTGCTCACATCAAAAGTTTTCTGCTTCTTGCTCTTGCACACCATATCTATTCATGAGCAAATCCTGTGGGCTCTATTATCAAAACATATCCAGATTAGACAGCTTTAAATCAGGTTCTTCTAACATTTTTTCCTAAGTCTACATTATTCCTCATAAATAATGAAAAAATATATATAATAGTTCTACATCCATATTTCCCCCCTTACATTCAATAATCTTCACAGCAAGTATAGTGATACTCATAACATTGTTTACTGCTTATCATATTTTTACTCAAAATTCACCACTTCATTTCTATTTATATGAGTGAAACACAAAGTCTCTTCCCTACTCTTCCAGTCTTCTCTGGTATTGGCTTATTACTCCCCATTCTTCATTTTCCTCCAGTTTTCCTCATATATTCTTTGACATTAAGACACACCAAACATGCTATTAATTTTCCCCGGAAACATGCAATCACTGTTCCTGCAGGTCCACCTCATCATTGTCTTCCATAACCATATTATGAAATGCATAATCCCATTAATCTCTGTCCCACTTTAGCATATTTGTATTATAACCAGCACAATTTAACATATTAAAAACCTATTTTCTCTCCCACACTTCCCTAATTTGAATGTTGAAAGCAGTACATATTTAAATGTTGTTTCTTGCCATAGTCCTATCTGTACCCCAGGATTCAAGGTCCAGTATCTGATACACTTCAGTCAATAGCAAATATTTGTTATTTGTATTAAATAGATGAGATTAAATAGATCTACCAATCTAATAAATTATTTTTAAAAATATTCAGAATATTTGTGTCACCTAATTAATCATTTGAAGAGCCAAGAATTTAATTCAGGAGAAATAAATAATTTATTATATATAGCTACTAAGATGCATAAAGTTACATTATTCACAAGGTACCTAGGCAATTTGAATTTATTTCAGGCACATAGAAACAAGTCATTAATAATTGTCTTATTTTTTATAATTAAAGATTGAATTTGTTTATTGTAACTTTCTATTAATGTGAGATGTAGTTTATCCTGGTATTTGAGACACTTTGTGAATACTATATTGGGTCTTTGGAATCATATCGGTCATCAGCTACATGTACTAGAAAATAATGGATGTGCTCTATGTGGAAAACTCTTTCAACTTTTAAAGGAAAATGAGAAACAGTACAGGTAATTGATAACATATAGCTCTTGTGTTCCAAACACCTAATAAAATGTCTCAGTTAGCTAGAGTTTTATGCAAAAAGTAGCTCCATTTGCTTATTACATGGTTCAATATATCCATTAGGCCAGTAAAGTTGATAGAGGTTTTCTAACCCTCTCTGTCCTTATAGAACATTTTCTCTCCTTGATCTATGGAGAAGCTCTAAAGTAGAACTATATATAGATGATATAAAAAGTGATCAATTTACTTTTATCTGGGCTTTATATATCTGAAGGTGTATTTTTGAAAGCTTAGCGTTATGAAATTATGTCTTTTGGTGAAAATTTTTTTCTCATGTAACAACAGTATTTATCACTATCAATAACTGTACCACTGTAATCTGTTTTATCTATTAGGTGCATGTTTTAGCCTGTTCTCACATTGCTAATAAAGATATACCTGAGACAGGGTAATTTATACGGGAAAGAGGTTTAATGGACTTACAGTTGCACACGGCTGGGGAGGCCTTACAATCACGGTGGAGGTGAAGGAGAAGCAAAGGCACATCTTACATGGCAGCAGAAAAGACAGAAAGTACAGGGGAACTTGCCTTTACAAAACCATCATAAGATTAGATGAGACATAATCTCATGAGACTTATTCACTATCACGAGAACAGCATGAGAAAGGCCAACCCCATGATTCGATTACCTATCACTGGTCCCTCCCACTACACTCGGGAATTGTGGGAGCTACAATTCAAGATAAGATTTGGGTGGGTACACAGATAAACCATACCATTCTGCCCATGGCCCCTCTTAAATCTCATGTTCTCACATTTCAAAACTAATCATACCTTCCCAACAGTCTCCCAAAATCTTAACTCATTTCCTCATTAACTCAAAAGTCCACAGTCCAAAAGTCTCATCTGAGACAAGGCAAGTCCCTTACACTTAAGAACCTGTAAAAACAAAGCAAGTTAGTTACTTCTTAGACATGATGGAGGAACAGGCATTGGATAAATACACCCATTCCAAATGAGATAAATTGGCCAAAATCAAGAGGCTAAAGGACCCATGCAAATCTGAAATCCAGTGGGGCAGTCAAGTCTTAAAGCTTCATGATGATCTCCTTTGACTCCATCTCTCACATCCAGGTCATGCTGATGCAAGAGGTAAGCTCCAATGGCCTTGGGCAGCTCTGCCCCCTCTGGCTTTCCAGGAAATACCCCTCTTCCTAACTGCTTTCAGGGGCTGGCACTGAATGTCTGTGGCTTTTCCAGGTGCACGGTGCAAGGTGTCAGTGGATCTACTATTCTGGGGTCTGGAGGAACGTCGCCCTCTTCTCACAGCTCCACTAGGCAATGCCCCAGTAGGAGCTCTGTGTGGGGACTTTGCCCCCACATTTTCCTTCCGCACTGCCCTAGCAGAGGTTCTTCATGAGGGCCCCAACCCTGTAGTAAACTGCTGCCTGGGCATCTAGGCATTTCCATACATCCTCTGAAATCTACCTGGAGGTTCCCAAACTTCAATTGTTAACTTTCCTACCTCCTCAGGCTCAACACCACATGGAAGTTGCCAAGGCTTGGGGTTTGCACCTTCTGAAGCAACACCAAAGCTGTACCTTTGCCACTTTTAGCCATGGCTGGAGGGGCTGGGATGCAGGGCACAGAGTCCCTAGGCTGCACAGAGCAGGGAGGCCCTGTGCCTGGTCCATGAAACCATGTTTTCCTCCTAGGTTTTCAGGCCTGTGATGGGAGGGCCTGCTGTGAAGACCTCAACATGTCCTGGAGACATTTTCCCCATTGTCTTGGCTATTAACATTTGGCTCCTCGTTACTTCCGCAAATTTCTGCAGCTGGCTTGAATTTCTCCTCAGAAAATGGATTTTTCTTTTCTGTGTGATTGTCAGGGTGCAAATTTTCCAAACTTTTATGCTCTATTTCCCTTTTAAAACTGAATGCTTTTAACAGCACCAGGTCACCTCTTGAATGCTTTGCTGCTTAGAAATTCCTTCCACCAGATACCCTAAATCATCTCCCTCAAGTTAAAATTCCACAAATCTCTAAGGTAGGGACAAAATGCCACCAGCCTCTTTGCTGAAACTTAGCAAGAGTCACCTTTACTCCAGTTCCCAACAAGTTGCTGATCTTCATCTGAGACCATCTCAGCCTGGACTTCATTGTCTATATCATTATCAGCCTTTCGGTCAAAGCCATTTAAGTCTCTAGAAAGTTCCAAACTTTCCCACATTTTCCTGTCTTCTTCTGAGTCCTCCAAACTGTTCCAAACTCTGCCTATTACCCAGTTCCAAAGTTGCTTCCACATTTTTGATTATCTTTACAAAGCACCTCACTCTACTGGCACCAATTTACTGTATTAGTCTGTTCTCATGCTGTTAATAAAGACATACCCAAAACTGGGTAATTTATAAAGGAAAGAGGTTTAATAGACTCACAGTTCCAAGTGGCTGGGGAGTCCACACAATCATGGCAGAAGACACGCAGGAGCATGTCATTCCCTTTATGGATGGTGGAAGTGGAGAATGAGATCCAAGTGAAAGGAGTTCCCCTTATAAAGCCATCAGATCTCATGAGACTTATTCACTACCACAAGAACACTATGGGGGAACAGTATGGGAGCCCCATGACTCAGTTATCTCCTACTGGGTCTCTCCCACAAATGTGGGAACTATGGGAGCTATGATTCAAGGTGAGATTTGAGTGGGCACATATCAGTGCATAAGCCTTCTTTGCATTAGTATTTGCTTGGTATACATTCTTTATCATTTATATTAAATAATTTCAATATTTTGTGTCCATGCTTTTAAACTACAGAGGTCATAGCTAAATCTTAATCACTAATTCAGACTGATAATCTTTGGTTTTAGTTGTGAGAAATAGCAATTGTCATAACTGAGTACTAAGCTTTGGTTTAACTATTAAGTATTCTCTCCCTCCACACTGGCAGCTAGGTGAGGACAGTTACTCTGCTACTTTTGCTTTAATTGAAAATACCTAGAAATTCTTAATAAAGATATACTTAATAAAGATATACTTAATAAAGATATGGGTATGAGATACAACAAATAAATGAATTACAGTTTGAATTTGAATCCTCGAATATTTGCTCTGCTCTCACTAAGACACACAATTGTTGGTATGTTGATAAAAACGTTATAAAATTTGATATTTATTATGTCTTATTTATAATAGACAATATATTATAAATAATAACTTAGGCCATTATTTTTCTCTATTGTAAAGGATAAAAATATTTCAATCAATATATTTATTGTAAATAACATAACATAATTTTCTAGGATCTTACAGAAAAACAAAATTTTAATGTGAAATCCTCTCTATTTGGACAATATACATTTTGAGTGTAGGATTTTAATTTAACAAGTCATAATTGACTTTATTCTATTTGCTTTATCCAATAAAGTTGTGATTTGTTTCTCAAAGTCATTTTACTGATTAGATAAGATTTGAGTAGTGTTATGAGAAGAAAAACACTTAAGTCGAATTTCCTTACCTCTGCTCTGTGGATAAAGTTTTCATTAAGCAAATTAAAATCAACTGCTGAACAAGGAAGACCCAAAAGATAAGTGATCATAATTATTATTTATTTATAGCTTATTTGGATTAATTATGGAAGTATTTGAATAATGCCAACTATACTTTCAATTAATAGCCTACAGTATAAATGAATTTCCTAATATTTATATTGTGCCACTATTTTCAAATTGGATAAAGTTACAATGTTTATTATGAATGAAATTCATCCTTCTGATAAGGTCTATACTGGCCAAATAAATCAAAGAATGAATATCTATAGAAGATGTCCCGCTTACACATTCATTAAACCACTTGAAGTCCAAGTCATTAAAGCTAAAATAAAACATCATAATACCTTCACAGAAAAATGGAATCATATTGCTGCCTTGAAAATTGTTTTTAAATCTTCTAACCAACTTGAATGTTCATTTATGACAAAGTATGTTTGAAATTATGAAAAATAAATTGCTGTAATGCTCACAGTTAATAGACTAACCAAAGAGGAATATAGCAGAGTGTATGCTTTTTGCAAACATGACAAAAAAACAAAATTTAAATAATATAGCTCAAATGCTAGTGATTATTTTGACCTTATACTAGATAGGAAAAAATAAAGAGACATTAAAAACAGTCATACAAATAAAACATGAGGATCATTTTAACTTGGCAATATGCCCTTTGGTTCTCAAGTTTCTCGCTCTTGATAGCATGATCACCTCTGACCATAATACTCTCACATGCCCAACCCATAATATTCTTTTGCCTTGTAAAACCTAATAGGTATAGCATTCTTAGTCTCATTTATCAATCCTTTCAAATGCAAGCCTAAAATTGCTAGCATTTATTTGAATATTAAAAGTGAACTTCACAATTCTTAGAGAAAAACTCTCCAGTCAGATTCCCTTGTGTTTCCTCACCCTCCTTCTCCCAAACCAGTTCCCTTTCTGCCCTTCACCAAGATTACTGTATTTTCTAATTTTTTTTCTTCTAAGAGATACATGAAAGAGGAAAAATCAATGAAAGCTTTTACCCTAAATCTTTTAAAAATATTTTGAAGTGAGAACATCTTAAAAATGGGTTTTTGGTGGGACACAAGAAGATTTAAAATTTTATAAGGAAGGTTAAGAAATGTCAGGTGGAGTTTTTTTCTCCTAAGCATTCCTTCTTCAGATTCTTAGAAAGTATGGTAAATATTAATCACAGGACAAAGAGCATCAAAATTGGTTGCAGATTAGCAGACATTCACTCGACAGTTTGTGATTAGCAAGATGGATGGCAAGAAATAATGGATGAATTATTTGCAAGGAGCAACGTGAAAATTATTTCATTCTTCTGTGAATAAAGAATTGAAAATCGAACCTTGCATCTGTCATGTGCTTTCTCGGATATATGGGCAAATTGTTAACTGTTTTTGAGTCCTTATTCCTCACTGCAAAATATGTCTAATACTCACTTTATAAAATTTTTAGAATACGATGTAAGATAATATATGTATAATACGTAACAAAATATATAGCATATAGAAAACAAATAGTGGCTACCATTTGTATTAATAGTGGGGGAGTTTTAAGGGTTTCTTTTTGTGGTATTAAACTCTCTCAGTCAGGTTCTATCACATTTGAGATGAATCAAACCTGAAAAAAAATTTAGGAGTGTTGTGATAATTCCATCTGTTACCATACTTTGTCAAGGTTCCTTCTAGAAAATTCCTGAGACCAACCCTCTTCCCTGCTTCTAGCATCCTTCATCTCCGATCTGGGTAATTTAAGTTGCAGTGGCTCACAGCTAAGTTCCTTACTTTCAGTTTCTAATTCATTTAACAAATATATGCCAATGGCAGATAAAACTTGCCCAAGAGTAATTCTAATTCTGTTTAAAACATTCAATGCCTCCTTATTTTCTACAGGAAGACCTAATTCTTTCGTTTTGCATTCATGATGATCTGTTCTATTGAATTGTCCCAAACAGTTGCCTCTACCTGACTTCTGAGCTTCCTTTTCACGGTAACTTTTGTTACAGTAGGTAGATAGATGTGAGCAGGGCAGGAGAGAGGGCCCAGAAATGTTGGGCATTTGTCAAGCCAGGGTCAGGCAGTTATAAATGTGTACTCTGAAATGGTGAGCAGGACAAGGTAGGGACCCCAGAGTTGTCTGATTCTCATCAAGGGGAAGAGTAGTGGGCATAAAACTAGGCCTCTAAGGTTGTAAATGGCCCATGACTGGCGCTGGGAATAACAGGGGTCTTACAACAGACAAAAGACACCTGAAGTTAGTAAGCCTGACAAGGTTTCCAGCATGTGCAGTAAAAGTGCAAAAAAGTCAAATTTAACCAGTACCTGACCTTCCTTTGTGGGCCCTTGACCTTTAAGGACGAATTGCCTCTAATGGGCCTGCGCATGACTTCAGTAAGCACACTGCGCATGCGGCCCCAACAAAGTGCTGGCAGAACCATGTAATACACCATAATTGAGCGACAGACTGCCCAGAGGAAGAACGAAGGGTGGAGGCAAAGAGCCCAGGAAAAGATAAGGGTTATAAAAACTCAGAACAAAGATGCAGCCAAGGCACCTGATTTTTCAAGTTGCCTGCTTGGCTATCTTCCAGGTGTAATCTACTTTCTCCAAGAAACTCTCACTTCTCTTGAAATAAACTTTCCCTCCTGCTTTAAAGCTTGCCTGTGTATCTCATTTGAATTATTTCCTTCCAGAAGACAAAGGACTGAGATCTGCAAAGTCTCCCCTCTGGAGTTTCTCAGGATAACTGCAGACTCACATTCCGGTAACACTTTCTACCAGATAAATTGACGTATTTATTTCCTGCCAAATATGCCTTATAATTTCTTATATCTATTTCTCTGCTTATTCAGTTTTCTTTATTCAGAATTTTTTTCTCTGTACAAGTTAAATATCAATGTATACTTAAACCCTCTAAACAGCTATCTTCTTGTTCAAAATTATTTTCCGCATACCTTAATATTGAAGTGAAGCTCTTTTTCAGTTGAACATTCCTAATACTGAATCTGCATCATTCTAACATGTAGATTCTGTGTCTGCATTTGTCATGAATTCCTGTATTAGGCAGAGCTTCTTGAGAGTGGACGCTGTTTGGCTTTTTAGGTTTCTCCAGGTGACCTAGAACACTTGTATATCTCAGTTACTTGATGGCAAAATCCTTTCCCTGCCTCCAAGTGCTGACATCTTTCTAATATATAATAACACTGCCAATCTTAACAAACACCCTACTGTCCTACAGAATAACTGGCTTCCATAAAACTTAAAATTTCAAGGTCCCAGCATTTTGGAAATTTTTGAAAAAAAGTTTTCAGATAAAAATCTTTCTTTCATATCATTACTTAATCTGGGCTATCTCATGTATTATGCCTTATAAATACATTTTGAAACACTGAAGGTGAGAACCTGTAAATGTACTTGTCAATGCAGGAAACTTTGTTTTGGAAATGATTTGCATTGTTCCAAGATCAAATGTTTTCAGTTCTTTTTGATCATACTTATCCAGGGCCACTTTTGCAGAATGACAGTTTTCTCACATCTCACTCTCACCATTAGAAGTGCAATATAAAGGCTGGCTTCTGGGTTACATCTACTGCAAATGGAACTAATTGAATGCTAAAAGACTGACAAGAGGTTTAACATTTGGAAGAAATTATTTTGTAGGATTTGGGAATAGATGGCCTGTAATGAAGTAGGCTACAACCCATGATGGAAGTTTAAATAACATTTACTTCATCACTGTGATTTTTACGGACTCAGATGCACAATGTGTATAATATACAGTTTCAAGATTTAAGACAACACGAAGTATTACTGTTTTTTTTCAATATTTTATAAGCTGAGTGATGAGTAAACTAAAATAATATGATCATATGCCTTAAGAAGTAGAAAACATCAAGGTAAATTATAACACTAGGTTTGACATTGAAAGATTTGATTTCTAGAACCAGACTCAATCAGAATTTTATATAATTTGGGGCAAATCTATTAACATTTTAAGTTTGTTTCTTTCAACCATGAAATTAGGAAAAAGTGACATCAACCTTTGTTATTTTCCAGAAATTTAGCTAAGGCAAATTGAAATAATATATGCTTTAGTTTGTAAACTATAATGTGAGGTAAGTAAAAGTGTGATTTTACTAAAGAGAATTGGATTATAATAAAAATAATAGAACATTTAGCATAAATTTGGATGATTGTAAAAGTGGATGTGTTCTTTGGTTTTGTTTTTTAATAAATCTCACATACAACACTTCCTAAGAATCTATTGAATTTTCCCTGACTGCATAAAGCAGTATAAGATAGCAGATAGATATCAAAAAGAATTTATGTATTAGAATAGATCAAATAAACACGTGAAATAACTTTAGACTTCAAAGCTAATGTCAACGTTTTGAGAATGTGGTAATAGGCTTAAAGTAAGGACAAACTCAGTCTCAGTCATGATAAATCAGAGAAGACATCAGCAGGCAGGTTTATCTTGTGCTGGCCATTAAATAGTTTGTAGAACACATATTTTGCACAAATGGCAGAACCTTATAAATAAGTCAGAAGGAAAAAAAAATCAAGGCCTATTTCATGAACAGCAAGGAAAAGAAACCAGCTGTAGCCAAAGAGGAGTGAAAACCAAGCTTGAATTAGTCATAAAGTTTCCATAGACCACAATTTGCAAGATCTAGGAATAAATTTCATTCATGTCAAGTACAGTTTCTGCAATGGTCTCTGAATAAAAAAGCAATGATGATTTTTAAAAAATGGATACCAACCAAAAATAAGCAAATAAACAACAAGCTCTATGTTAATCGGATATGCTTCCGAATCCAATAGAAGAAAATCAGGTCTAAGTAAGAACAAAACTGTGATTTTCCTAGTTTCAATGTTATCTTTAGTTTTACATCATTTCTAAACATAATATGTCTGACAGCATTGCTATTTCTCAGTTTCTCAAAAATATAACTGCCGTGGGGATTATTGGAAATATGTTGATAAAGGACAATTGTCAAGCATCCTTCATTATAATGTGAGCTATACTCCATACAATTCAGATAAGGGTCTTAGAACACCTGATACTCACCTGGCATCAATCAAAATAATAAACCTGCTTTTGCAGACTATGTCTAGTCTGCGTTCCCAGTATGTATTGAGTTGAGGATTAAAACAAATCTGCACTATTTCTGGGAATATTTGAGAGATAGCTTAACTCTCATCATCATAAGTGGATTTGTCTCTGAGGAGCTAGCTAAGCAGAAAGGCAGGATAATAGAATGGAGAAGAGGCTGGACTGTGGAGTGAGTCACTTGATCTGAATCTGCCATGCATGTATAGGAGACCTTGGGAAAATTACTTTTTCTCTCTAAGCCTCAGTTTTCACCAACGTAAAACTGAGAAGTTCAAATGTATCTCAGACGCTATTTACAAATTTTAAATAATTGTTTTTTATTGTTACATAGTACTTATCATAATGCCTGATATGCAGAAAATGTACAATATATGGTAACTAATTATAGATCACTAGATCTCAAGATTGCCTCATTTTCCGAAAGCAATGTTACTATGCATATCAATTTGCATTAGGTGTTAGAAGGTTGTCAACCCCTTTTTACACTGAAAGGCACCATAAGGCTTAGAAGTTACATTTAGACTTGTAAATTAGGTTACAAGCTCTTTGCAGTCAGGGACAAAATCTTATTTGACTTCTTCATCCCTAGTTCCTAACAAAGTGCCTAGTAAATAGTATGGCATGTGGGAATAGACCAATTTAGATAACTTCAGTTGTTAAATGAGAAACAAGTCTGAAGGGCTTGACACAACTAGCTTTGAATTGAGCTGTGATACTCTTCAGTACATCAGGGAACTAAAACAATCATGCTGGGCTGACAAGTTCCCACAACGCTTCTGACCCAAAGTAGCTGTTACACATTACGAACTGTTGCTGCTGTTTTCTTCCAGGGTCTTTTCCACTTTATTGTGCAATGATGTTATTTTTGTAAAATTGAACGGTATTCTTTTTTAATACATGCAGCAGGAAAAATACTCATTGCTAATGTTAGCAATAACAAAAAATGCACACTTTTTACCATTCAAATATAAAAAGCATTAACATTTTGAGAGTATGCCATGTACCCCCCCATGCATATGTGCAGATTTGCCTAGATAGACAAATATATTAAATGTCAAGACACATTAAAGCTGCTATTTTTAAATTACAGATATTTTCATCAGAATGTAGGGAATAAATAAAAACACTAAATTCAATCTGATCAAATTGCTGAGATTCAGATAAGTATTTTCACATAAAGGAAATATTAACTTCTTTAAAAAATAGTGAGGGCAAACTATTTTAATAATAATCCCAACACATTACTTGCCCTTTCTACTCTGTTGACATTTATACTGGCGGTGTCAAAGTGGATGGTGGTTAAAACTACTGGCACCTTATCAAAAATCAAGGCAGTGACACATCAAATTGTATTAGCATTCATATTACACACATTTGTAGTGGGTATGGGGTGTGTGATTTCTTTAAGAATGTCTTTGATATATCAGTAAAATTAATAATTTTATAAATTCTGGACCTTGGAGTATACATCTTTTTATTTTTTATTATTTTATTTTATTTTATTTTATTTTATTTTATTTATTTTTGAGATGAAGTCTCCCTCTGTCTCCCAGGCTGGAATGCAGTGGAACACAGTCTTGGCTCACTGCAGTCTCCGCCTCCCAAGTTCAACCGATTCTCTGGCCTCAGCCTCCCGAGTAGCTAGGATTACAGGCATGTGCCACTATGCCCAGCTAATTTTTGTATTTTTAGTAGAGACAGGGTTTCACCATGTTGACCAGGCTGGTCTCAAACTCCTGACCTCAACCACCCGCCCTGGTCTCCCAAAGTGCTAGGATTACAGGAGTGAGCCACTGCACCCAGCTGTATACATCATTTTTTAAATATTTGGTGTTACAAAATGGGATGATAATGCATTCCTTTTACGTATGGAAGTTGTATTTAAAAAATATACTTCTGTATTCATTTTCTAATTGTTTTTGATAAGTTTTTAATCTATATAGTTACGGGTATCTATCTGTAGTGGGTTTTTTTGGTGCTGTATTTTTTGGGTTTTCGTATCAGAGTAATGCTGTTCACTTACAAAAGAAATTTTGCATATGTGAAAATTAGTGATAATGCCATGTTAGTCATGTGTACATTTAACTTCAGAGTTCTTATATATCATGTCATCAATTTAATATATGCACATGGACATAGGCGATATGGAAGAATTCATCATTAATACAAAAAGCCCGTATTACATCCTTCATTAGAACAATGTGCAGTCTCTGAAAGAAAACTAATTTTAATTTATAAAATAAAATTAAATTTTGTTATAAACAGAATAAAAAATGGGAAATGTAATATCGGCCCTTCATTTAAACTGTACAAATATAAACATAATGCTACATTATAACTATATGTTAAAAATGTAAAGAAAATAGCATATTATAATCAGATTTTAAATCTATAAGCGTATCACCAAATTATGATCAGATTTTATACAATACAATTTGTTTAAAACTTATCTGACCATTTACCAACATTAATTCCCAATAGATTTTATTACTAAAATTTATGTAATGTTTTCTGTTTTGAATTATTTTCAGTGAGAACTCTTCTGTTGTTCTTTGTTCCTCTGTACACAATGTTTCTATTTTCTCTGTTTTAAAGATATTTTTTCATTATTGGTATTAAGGAAATTGCTTATGTTTTGAGTTCATGTATTATTCTGTTTCTTATTTGTAAAGTGCATTGAGGTGTTACTCAATTGATAGAAGATGGATTTATTGTTTTTATCAAATTAGGAAATATTTTGATATCTATTTCCTCAGATTTTTTTCTGTCATTCCCTTTCCCTGAGGACATCTTTATTGTATCTTAAAGTTTTTTAATTCAACTCACCGATGCTATTTTTTTCATTTTGTCTGTTTATATTTCGTATTTGTTCATTTTTGATAGTTTCTATAGCTGTAAATAAGATTTTTTTCTCCACTATCTAATCTTCTGCTAATACCTGTATTAAATTCCTAAGGTTCTGTAATAAATTACCACAAACTGAATGGCTTTAAAAAACTACTCTGTCACAGTTTTGGAGGCTAGGAGTTCAAAACTGAAGTGTCATCATGCCCACACGTTCTCTGGAGGATTTCAGGGAGGTTCATTTCTTGCCCCTGCCAGGTTCTGGCAGTCTTCAGCATCCCTCGGTTTATTGCACTCTTGATTCCTTCTTCACATCGACTTCCCCTCTGTGTAGCTCTTTTTAACTCTGCATCTTTACCCAGATAATCCAGGATGAAATCTTCATCTCAAGATTTTTAACTAAACGACATCTACAAAATTTCCTTTTCCAAATAATGTAACATTCAGAGGCTCTGGGGATTAAAACATAGACATATAATTTGTGGACCAACTGCTCATCACTCCATAGAGTCTATTTTTCATCTCAGACATTTGATTTTCCATCTCTAGAAATGTGGAGGATCTTTTACTATAACTTTCACGTTCCCAGTTAATATATTTATCTCCATTTTGAATGCATTTAATATTTTTATAATAACGGTTTTACGTTCCTTTCCCTCTTATGATTGTTGCTACAACAGGATTTTTCTTTTTCAAACTCAACTTTGTATTTTCATGATATAGTACTACATATTTTGTTAGCCATAAATTCTGTGCTATTTTGCCTGGAGAGAAATCTATGTTATCTTGGCCTGCCATATGAATCAGAATTGAAGCCTAATTTTCTAATTTTATTTTTATTTCTTAGTTTACCATTGCCATCAGCTATTGGTTAACACATGTACACAATTTGTCTGCCGTTGCATGTGAACATTTAATTCAGATTTTCCTATTTCTTCTCAGTACTTTATATTATTTGAGTGTCCCCATAAGTAAAACTACTATATCCAAATGCTTATCATCAATATAAGAGAAATATACCTTTTTAAATTCTAAAATTAATTATATCAATTAATTTTTATCTAATAATAATTGCCATTAACATTATTTTACAATGCATATGGTAGTGTGGCAGTATACTTACTCTGTGTGCCAAGTGTGAACATTTTGCCCTCAAACACTTTCTCTGCTCTATTACTTGTTCTGCTAAGCATCACAGGGTGAGTGAACCTCACGAGCTGTGTCCTGTGAAAGTTCATGCCAACTCATTTCTGGCTGATTTTCTCCAATGAGGGGTGCTGGTAAGATATTACAAAATGAGAGGGTCAGAGAGGCTGGTACTTCCTTTCCTTGCTTTTAGCCTCTTCTTGTCATTGCTGCCTTTTTTTCTGGGTGCGTAAGAGATGCCCAAGCAGATCCCTGTGATTCTACCTTTTGTATGTTGGTCCTGTCTTCTGGGCTCTGGTGATACTCTTTCTTTTTCTCAGCTATTTATTATCTATGAAACAAGTTATCTATGTCAAATTCTCACTGTTTTAATAACTTAAGAGTAGTTCTTTATCTCCTAAATGAACTCTCACTAAAGCCATTTATTGAAGAATTGTTAGTAGAATATTACTTTTCCAAGTTTTTTTTCCTAAGGAAATGGGTAAGTTTAAATAGATAAATTAGTAAAATAAGATGTCCCAGAATATCTCAATGGGATGAGACTGCATAGCCTTAAGAACAATAGACAAATGGATGATATTAACTAGTACAATCATGTGACTATTAATAAGTAGGGCAACAGTCAGCTAGCATTAATCTCAGTATACAGAGAGAATATGAATGAGAAGTCCTCAAAGTGTTTAAGAATGAGTAAACAGCTGCCAGCAAAATAAACCATTTTAAAAGGTATTGTAACTGAAAACCGGAATGCCCAATAAGATGGGGTGATTATATAATATACCCAAGGGTACCAGAAGGAGCTGCATCTTAAGGAAGTTGGAGATAACTGTCTTAGAAAAAAATAACACAGATAATAAATAATAATAAATATAATATATGTAATATAAATAATAATAATCATAATATTATAAATAATAAATATATGGTTAAAAGTATAGTTAGTAACTGGTATATAGCTAATTTAAAAGGGTTATATTTAAAAATAAATACAGAAGCATAAAGCTGTAATTCTTTATATAATCTTGAGCGCATAACATTTGATTTTTCTACTTTATTTGAAAAAGAAATGAAATCTAATAAAACAAATTAAATCGTATTAAAAAGTAAAATGACCTGAAGTCCACCTAGGAATCTGTAGACTCAGTCTAGAGGTCAGACATTTGCCTCTTATTTCCTTCTTTATTCCACTATTTGTCTATTTGCAAAATGGTTGTGGACAAGATAATTTTAATTGAAAGGTCATTGCAAAGGATTTTAAAGGGGTTTGGGTTAACCTGATGGCAGTGTTTCCAAAAGCATACTCCACAAAAAAGTCACTTTGGAAGTTGTTATAATATCTCTTACTGCACCCTCCAAACCCATTAAATGAAGCAAAATTCTTGGAGTGGGTCTTGGCAATCTGCATCACTAACAAGATTCTCAAGCAACTCTTATGTGTAATAAACTTGGAGACCCTTAGATCTAAAGAGATGCCATTGATTAGACTCTTGACTAAAGAGAGGGTTATGTTTCTAGTGAATAGTATGAGATATCAATCACAGATATCTTTAAATATAGGATTTTAAAAAATCTGCTCCAAGTAGATAAGCATAGCTATGTCTGGAGGTGACCTTTGGTTTTTAGACTGTTCTTTTTTTTTTTTTCTTTTAAAGCAGGATTAATCACCTATCACTGAGTGGGTGTTAGTTCTAAGTAGTTCAATTATTTTCACATTCCACATAATTTTGTTTATGACTCATCAAGGCTAGGCAGCTTTAAAAACAAATTTTACTTATTCTAACAAATGATCATCATGTATACACAATACACTTGCTTTGACCTCAAGTTGCATTTAATTTGTAAAACCATCATTCATACATGCCAGGTGTCTAATTATTTGATAAAAACACAAATAGGTCCCAGTGCAGCCACAAGACTGTCCCCCAGCTTTATCTTCTGTCCTCATTACTCAGGATATATCTATCGTTAATTTCACAAAACTAAAAAAGTTTATGTATTCAGGGATTGAGAACCATGGGCATCTCCATGGCTTTCTGGGATACTTGACTGGCTTGTCTATGTAAAAATAACTTCAAAACGGACCTTAAGTAAAGTGTTGCAGAAGAAAAAAAGCTAAGAATGTTTTAAAAAGGGACAAAATACATTAGTTGTGGCAGAAAATGTATCAAAATATTACTGTTTTTTAAATATTTGTTTCTAAAACCAAATACCTTTTACATATAATGGCAAGAATAAACAAAAACAACTCCCCCTTTTCCAGGGAGAAAAAATCTAAAATCATTACCTAGTTTACTTTAGTTCAAAGTCTAAATTAGGACACCTCATGATCTTGTTTTATAAGTTGAATCTTTTTGGGGGCAAAATAAGAAAATTTGGAGTCTAACCTAAGACATGGATAAAGATTATAAATTCAAAGTTTTACACTAAGAATTAGAAAGCTATATTCGCATTTTGCATTGGTTATATGAGAAGAAACAATAAAATTAATTTGTGTGTGGGTAACTTCACTACAATATTATCGTTAGTAGTCTCTACTCATTCTGATCCTTTAAAAGATGGCAAAAAATTGGCCATCACCAAAAATGAGGCTTACCAGAAAGGAGGAAAAAGTCAACTTCTTGTATTGGGGCTAAAATGAGACATTTTTATTCATTAATTGAGAGGCCCCTTCTTTTGAAGTGCATAAGGTATTTTTTGCTGATTCGGATTTAATGGTACCTTGGTTAATTCCTGAACAAATTCAGTTTCATTTTCAATCCATGTAACACAGAATTTTAAGCATTTCCTGTGTTGTCTGTAGATTTTTTTTTATTATTATTATACTTTAAGTTCTAGGGTACATGTGCACAAAGTGCAGGTTTGTTACATATGTATACATATGCCATGGTGGTTTGCAGCACCCATTAACTCATCATTTACATTAGATATTTCTCCTAATCCCTCCCCCTTCCCCCAACCCCACGACAGGCCCCAGTGTGTGATGTTCCCTACCCTGTGTCCAAGTGTTCTCATTGTTCATTTCCCACCTATGAGTGAGAACATGCGGTGTTTGGTTTTCTGTCCTTGTGACACTTTGCTTAGAATGATGGTTTCCAGCCTCATCCGTGTCCCTACAAAGGACGTGAACTCATCATTTTTTATGGCTGCATACTATTCTATGGTGTATATGTGCCAAATTTTCTTAATCCAGTCTATCATTGATGGACATTTAGGTTGGTTCCAAGTCTTTGCTAATGTGAATAGTGCTGCAATAAACATACGTGTGCATGTCTTTATAGCAACATGATTTATAATCCTTTCAGTATATACCCAGTAATGGGATCGCTGGGTCAATTGGTATTTCTAGTTCTAGATTCTTGAGTAATCGCCACACTGTCTTCCACAATGGTTGAACTAGTTTACAGTCCTACCAACAGTGTAAAAGTATTCCTATCTCTCCACATTCTCTCCGGCACCTGTTGTTTCCTGACTTTTTAATGATCGCCATTCTAACTGGTGTGAGATGGTATCTCATTGTGGTTTCGATGTGCATTTCTCTGATGGCCAGTGATGATGAGCATTTTTGCATGTGTCTGTTGGCTGCATAAATGTCTTCTTTTGAGAAGTGTCTGTTCATATCCTTCGCCCACTTTTTGATGGGGTTGTTTGATTTTTTCTTTTAAATTTGTTTAAATTATTTGTAGATTCTGGATATTAGCCCTTTGTCAGATGGGTAGATTGCAAAAATTTTCTCCCATTCTGTAGGTTGCCTGTTCACTCTGATGGTAGTTTCTTTTGCTGTGCAGAAGCTCTTTAGTTTAATTAGATCCCATTTGTGTATTTTGGCTTTTGTTGCCATTGTTTTTGGTGTTTTAGTCATGAAGTCCTCGCCCATGCACATGTCCTGCATGGCATTGCCTAGGTTTTCTTCTAGGGTTTTTATGGTTTTAGGTCTAACATTTAAGTCTTTAATCCATGTTGAATTAATTTTTGTATAAGGTGTAAGGAAAGGATCGTTTCAGCTTTCTACATATGGCTAGCCAGTTTTGCCAGCACCATTTATTAAATAAGGAATCCTTTTCCCATTTCTTGTTTTTGTCAGATTTGTCAAAGATCAGGTGGTTGTAGATGTGTGGTATTGTTTCTGAGGGCTCTGTTCTGTTCCATTGGTCTATATCTCTGTTTTGGTACCAATACCATGCTGTTTTGGTTACTGTATCCTTGTTGTATAGTTTGAAGTCAGGTAGCATGATGCCTCCAGCTTTGTTCTTTTGGCTTAGGATTGTCTTGGCAATGCAGGCTCTTTTTTGGTTCCACATGAAATTTAAAGTAGTTTTTTCCAATTCTGTGAAGAAAGTCATTGGTAGCTTGATGGGGATGGCATTGAATCTATAAATTTCCTTGGGCAGTATGGCCATTTTCACAATATTGATTCTTCCTATCCATGAGCATGGAATGTTCTTCCATTTGTTTGTGTCCTCCTTTATTTCGTTGAGCAGTGGTTTGTAGTTCTCCTTGAAGAGGTCCTTCACATCCCTTGTAAGTTGGATTCCTAGGTATGGATTATTCTCTTTGAAGCAATTGTGAATGGGAGTTCATTCATGATTTGGCTCTCTGTTTGTCTGTTATTGGTGTATAAGAATGCTCGCGATTTTTGCACATTGATTTTGTATCCAGAGACTTTGCTGAAGTTGCTTACCAGCTTAAGGAGATTTTGGGCTGAGACAACGGGGTTTTCTAAATATACAATCATGTCATCTGTCAACATGGACAATTTGATTTCCTCTTTTCCTAATCGAATACTCTTTATTTCTTTCTCCTGCCTGATTGCCCTGGCCAGAACTTCCAACACTATGTTGAATAGGAGTGGTGAGAGAGGGCATCCCTGTCTTGTGCCAGTTTTCAAATGGAATGCTTCCAGTTTTTGCCCATTCAGTATGATATTGGCTGTGGGTTTGTCATAAATAGCTCTTATTATTTTGAGATACGTCCCATCAATACCTAGTTTGTTGATAGTTTTTAGCATGAAGGGCTGTTAAATTTTTTCGAAGGACTTTTCTGCATCTATTGAGATAAACATGTGGTTTTTGTCTTTGTTTGTGTTTATATGCTGGATTACGTTTATTGATTTGCGTATGTTGAACCCGCCTTGCACCCCAGGGATGAAGCCCACTTGATCAGAGTGGATAAGCTTTTTGATGTGCTGCTGGATTCGGTTTGCCAGTATTTTATTGAGGAGTTTTGCATCGATGTTCATCAGGGATATTGGTCTAAAATTCTCTTTTTTTGTTGTGTCTCTGCCAGGCTTTGGTATCAGGATGATGCTGGCCTCATAAATGAGTTAGGGAGGATTCCCTCTTTTTCTATTGATTGGAATAGTTTCAGAAGGAATAGTACCAGCTCCTCTTTTTACCTCTGGTAGAATTCGGCTGTGAATCCGTCTGGTCCTGGCCTTTTTTTTTTGGTTGGTAGGCTATTAACTATTGCCTCAATTTCAGAGCCTGTTATTGGTCTATTCAGGGATTCAACTTCTTCCTAGTTTAGTCTTGGGAGGGTGTATGTGTCCAGGAATTTATCCATTTCTTCTAGATTTTCTAGTTTATTTGCATAGCTGTGTTCACAGTATTCTCTGATGGTTGTTTGTATTTCTGTGGGAATGGTGGTGATATCCCCTTTATCATTGTTTATTGTGTCTATTTGATTCTTCTCTCTTTTCTTCTTTATTAGCTTTGCTAGTGGTCTATCAATTTCGTTGATCTTTTCAAAAAACCAGCTCCTGGATTCACTGATTTTTTGAAGGGGTTTTTTTTTTTTGTCTCTATCTCCTTCAGTTCTGCTCTGATCTTAGTTATTTCTTGCCTTCAGCTAGCTTTTGAATGTGTTTGCTCTTGCTTCTCTAGTTCTTTTAATTGTGATGTTAGGGTGTCGATTTTAAATCTTTCCTGCTTTCTCTTGTGGGCTTTTAGTGCTATAAATTTCCCTCTACACACTGCTTTAAATGTGTCCCAGAGATTCTGGTATGTTGTGTCTTTGTTCTCATTGGTTTCAAAGAACATCTTTATTTCTGCCTTCATTTTGTTATTTACCCAGTAGTCATTCAGGAGCATGTTGTTCAGCTTCCACGTAGTTGTGCGGTTTTAAGTGAGTTTCTTAATTCTGAGTTCTAATTTGATTGCACTGTGGTATGAGAGACAGTTTGTTATAATTTCTGTTCTTTTACATTTGCTGAGGAGTGCTTTACTTCCAACTATGTGGTCAATTTTGGAATAAGCATGATGTGGTACTGAGAAGAATGTATATTCTGTTGATTTGGGGTGGAGAGTTCTGTAGATGTCTATTAGGTGCACTTGGTGCAGAGCTGAGTTCAGGTCATGGATATCCTTGCTAACTTTCTGTCTCGTTGATCTGTCTAATGGTACTCTGAGGTGACGATTCTTCCCTACCTGTCTCTCTCATTAGCCGGTAAGCTATGCAAGGGCTTGGCCAGTGCCTGTCTTTCAATCGTTCATTCAGAAACACAATTTAAGTTCTCCCTTGGTCCAGACACTTATGCCAAGAACTGAGAGAAACAGCGGTGAGCAAGATAGGCAAGCACTATCCTAAATATATCTGCACCCAATACAGGAGCACCCAGATTCATAAAGCAAGTCCTTAGAGACCTATAAAGAGACTTAGACTCCCACACAATAATAATGGGAGACTTTAACACCCCGTTGCCTGTAGATTTTAAGAAAGTAACCTCTTGCATTAGACGCATTCAGATGTTTTACATATTCTGGAAGGAGCTTCATTTTTGATACGTGTGATAGATTGAATTTCTGGCAATTTATATTCTTGTACATAAATTGCTATATATTACCCTTGTATTCACTTTGTGCTTTACATTGTATGTTTTCTTAATTGGATTTGAGATCTTTTTCTACACTTTTGTATATCATGCACACATTGCACACATAACTATATATATTTTCTTTGCTCCAAGATTCACAAATTTTTACTTACAGTCCCTAACAGTTTAAAATTACCTGTCCAGAGAAAACATCTTTCTCTGCAGTCTATATAGTCAATATAGAAAACAGGCTTTTTATATTAGGAATTGTCAGAAGCAATGTTATTTAAAGGGGGTGACTACAAATAATTAAACCTAAATAATATAAAATTTAATATTAGATTTAAACATTTGAATTTTAGACATGCTTTATGTTAGAAAAATACTCAGCTAGATTTTGGCATAAGCTCAGATGTATGTGTAAATTTTGGTATTTGAATGATGTGAATATTAAAGTCACAGCCATTTGTAACTTACTCTATCATGTTTGTGATGTTAGGCAATAAATATACTAATACATCACTTTACTCACCTGTAAGATAGGAATTATAGTAATAATACTATTTTCCATATTTGTTGTAAGGGATGCATTATATGTCATGTCAGGATTTCTGATAGATAATAAATGCTCATATATTAGCTCTTATTATGTTTCTTTTCTTCTCTTTTTTTTTTTGAGAGAGAGTCTCACTTTGTTGTGCAGGCTGAAGTGCAGTGGTGCAATCTCAGCTCACTGCAACCTCTGTTTCCCAAGTTCAAGCAATTCTTCTGCCTAGTCTCCCACGTAGCTGGGATTATAGGCGCATGCCACCATGCCCAGCTAATTTTTTGTATTTTTAGTAGAGACAGGGTTTTACCTTGTTGGTCAGGCTGGTCTTGAACTTCTGACCTCGGGTTCTCCACCCGCCTCAGCCTCCCAAAGTGCTTGAATTACAGGCATGAGGCATGAGCCACAGTGGCTCGCCATGTTTTTGTTAGGTTTTTGAATCATAGTGTTCTGGCTGGAATTATGTACACCCCCCAAAAATATGTTGAAGTCCTAATCACTAGTACTTGCGATTGTAACCTTGTTTGCAAATAGAGTCTTTGCATGTATAATCAGGTTAAAATGAGGTCATACTGAATTAAGGTAGGCGTTAATTCAATATGACTGGTGTCTATATCAGAAGAGAGGTGACACTAAGAAACAGAGGAAGGGAATGTCATGTGATGATGGAGGCAAAGAACAGGTTGATGCATCTAGAGCCAAGTAACAACATGGATTGCTGGAAGCTTTCAGAAGCTAGGAGAAAGACATGGAACAAGTAGGTTCTTCTTCACTACTTCCTGAAAGAGGCCATCCTGCCTTGATTTCACCCTTCCAGCATTCAGAACCATATATATAATAAATGAATTGTTTTAAGCCACCCAAATTCTTGTACATTGTTCTGACAGCATTAAGAAACTCATACACAGTATACTAAAATTACAGCCATATATGCAGTTACATTTCAATGGTTAACATTAGTGAACTCACTCCATGTACCAGTCTGCTTGGGGAGCAGGACAAAAAAGTAAATGTAGAGAGACGACAACCAAGAAAATAAATGAGATAGTCAGCTTTCAAGTGAGGGCAGCCATATTGTGAACCATTCAGACAGACAACTAACAAAAGGAAATGGAATAGTTGTGTGCTAATCAGAAAAGTTAAATGCAGGGATTTAGTAACAAGGATGAATCCAATAAGACTGTGAAATATATTAGAGCTATTTATTCTAGCTTTGCAAAATACTGTCAAATGCTATAACTTGGAATTGCATCATCACGTGCTACTGATCTAGATCTCAGAAATCACTTATTTATCAATAAATTTTTTAGTTCACAAAAGCCTTTGATCTTAGACAGGACAGCTAATCTTAGGAATAGGAGTAGATTTTTGCCTAGGATAAAAGTGATGTGGTGGCAGGTAATTCTGCAGCAAATTAGAGAACTGTTTTCAAATTCCACTCATATCCTCTTCAGGATTTTTATCATTACCATAGTATTCTATGAGTATTGTTAAAAAAATCTAAATTTTGAATAATTATACATACACATATGTGTATCAGATCTTATTATATGTCAAAAGTTGTCCCTTTTAGTTTATCGTGAATTTCCATCCTTTCATCAGGTTAGAGATTTTCATTCAAATAAACTGGAAGAAGTAATATAAATATTTGTATAAAGATGTCTAGAAATTAGAAAAAAATGTTATTTAGATAATGGAAGTGATCACTGATTCTACCGAACTAATAAAATACTTTGACTTGGGGTTTTGTTAAAACTCAAATCTTAGTCATATTGATTTTTTTCCATCACTGTGTTGGAATTTCCATAGGTACCTGACTCATTCTATTTGTCAGTTTCAGTGAGTTTTTTTTATTTTTTTTGTCTTTTAGCTTTAGTTGAAACTAGATATAGTAGGCATAGGCATCCATAGAGCAACAAAACAAGTATGTATAATTTCATGCTTATTTCTATCCTCTATTTCATTCTATGTTAAATTTGTGCTGTTTAGGGAACTTAAAACATTTTTTGCAAAAGCATCGCCATCCAACGTGCTCTATAGATACAACATGTAACATAAATTCCACCAATCATACGTAGAAACACACACACACACACACGTGCATACAGTGTTGATCCCATCTACAAAAGACATCCTCAACAATCATAAGAATCTCTATTATATGGGTAAAGTGAGTGTCATGTGTTATGTGACAACTTAGATTAAATATTGTTTTTCTACATTTGTAACAAAATACCCATTATTTAAAGAAGTCGATCAATTTATAATTTGTTCTCAAACTCTAACCATAATAAATGTATAAAATGGAAAATGTACTTTAGTAAAGTGGTAATTAAAATTCAATATAAAGGTTATTTTTACTAATTAATGAATTTTACATTTAGGCTTTCTATGGTTTTCAATACAGATAGCAAAAAGTCAAGCAATAATGTAGTTTCTCTGTACAATACGAGCAGATTTTAAAGTTTCTTGAGGAGACATAAGAAGTCACCCTTTAAATCTTAAGTCCCTCGTTCTTATTTCAATAGATCAGTAATATTTTACACTTTAACTTTGTTAACATAGATTTAAATTGTGTTTTTATCATGTTAAAATAATTGGTGAAATATTCATTTAAAATAAATCAACACTTGATACAGATTCGGATTCAATTATCATCCAGAACTTACTATGAAAGAAATATTCAGTTTCTTACTGAATTTCTCATATTGTCAGTAATGTTTCACAAAAGTAAACTTATCAATCAAATACATTTAGATATGTCTTCTACCCCTTTCTTGTAAAACCTGAGATTTGTATTCAGAGTATAGTTTTTTAATAGCCAGCTCCTATTAAAGAGCTCCCACAACTTTTTCTTCATGACTAGAATCATCTCCCATTAAGAGAGAGGGTATTCACGAGCATTCATACTTTCTCAGGAGCACTAGGACTCTACAGGTGGCTGGAGATAAGAATGGTGAGTCATTGGCCAAACAGGCAAAAATCTGACCTCTTTTTTTTCTTCCCTATACACAGCTCCACACTTCGTACAGCTAAACAAATAAACATGATACAGATTATGCATTTGACAAAACAATTACACGCAGGATTTACACATAAGTTGGAGTGTTAAATGCTAAATGAAAAAAAGGAGCCTTAGCCAGGCACGGTGGGTCACACTTGTTATCCCAGCACTTTGGGAGGCCGAGGCAGGCGGATCACCTGAGGGCAGGAGTTCGAGACCAACCTGGCTAACACTATGAAACCACATCTCTACTAAAAAAATACAAAAAATTGCCGGCAGTGATGGCGGGCGCCTGTAGTCCCAGCAACTTGAAAGGCTGAGGCAGGAGAATGGCATGAACCCGGGAGGCGGAGCTTGCAGTGAGCCGAGATCGCGCCACTGAACTCCAGCCTGGGTGAGAGAGTGAGACTCCGTCTCAAAATAAAATAAAATAAATAAATAAATAAATAAATAAATAAATAAATAAATAATAAAAAAGGAAAGAAGAAAATAAAGAGCCTCATGTTGAAAAATGTTTAAGAATTTCACGACGGCAATAGCACATTAAGCCGAGTGTGGAGCCCTGTGACGCTGTGTAAGTTACATGTCTGGGAAGGCAGCAGCCCTGTTTTGGGAGGTTCTGAGGAGCTATGTTGGATTGGATGAATCAAATGCTTCCAATCTTTCAAAGATTATCTCATATTTTCTCCCTTCTGCCCGTAAGAACAGGAACAGCGTTTCACTGGCCCCTTTTTCCTAATGCTGTTAATACCGTAAACAACACCCCTGCCTACATCTTCCATTGTTCAACTTCCACGAATCCATGTGGAGAAGAAATCTAATCCAATCAGCTTTCCTACAAAGCCTTGCTCAAAACAATTATTCCATGATTAGAGTCTTAATAAACAGCAATATTTGACAGTTCTTTAGAGCTTTATATGTGGTAGGCACTGTTCTGAGGCTTTACGTGTTGTCTTAGTCTATTTGGGCTGCTGTAACAAAATACTATTACCTGGGTGGCTTATAAAGAGCAAAAATTTTTTCTTGCAGGTCTGGAGTCTTGATGCTCAAGATCAAGGCACCCCTAACTTCACAATCTGGTAAGGACCTTCTTCCTGGTTCATAAATGGAATCTTCTTTCCGTCCTCACACAGTGAAAGGGACAAATCATATCTCTAGGGTCTCCTTTATGAAAGCACTAATCCCATCCATGAGGGCTGGATCCTCATGACTTAATTGCCTCCTAATGACCCTACATCTTAATACTGTCACATTAGTGGTTAAGTTTCCTTTTTCTTTTCTTTTCCTTTTTCTTTTTCTTTTTTCTTTTTTTTTTTTTTTTGAGACGGAGTCTCACTGTGTCGCCTAGGCTGGAGTGCAGTGTCGCTATCTAGGCTCACTGCAACCTCCGCTTCCCGGATTCAAGGGATTCTCCCACCTCAGCCTCTCCAGTAGTTGGGAGTACAGGCTCCGCCACCACGCCCGGCTAATTTGTGTATTTTTATAGTAGACACGGGGTTTCATTACGTTAGCCAGGCTGGTCTCAAACTCCTGACCTCAGGTGATCTGCCTGCCTCGGCCTCCCAAAGTACCAGAATTACAGGCATGAACCACCACCACCAGCTGTTATATTTCAACATATGAATTTTGGAAGAATATAAACATTGAGAAAATACCATACGCACTTACTCATAAAACTTTCAAAACCGGTGGGAATTATATTACCTTTATTTTACAAATGATGAACGGGAGTTGAACAATGGAGAAGGAAGTAAATTGTTTATGATTATCCAGGTAGTAAGTGGCAGATCCTTGATGCAAATCAAAACATTGTGCATCCGGAATCTGCATCCTTAACTGCAAGTTTATTTTTTATCGATAATGGTGAATTTTCTTCTTGTTTTCTTGGAAAAGCACAGTAATATGATAGTATACAGCTGGATGAATTAACATAAACTACCACATGGTTTTAGCAGAACCTCTCAGAAACTCCCTCAATTGCTACCCCTTCTCCAGAGGGAACCATGACCCCAAATTCTAAAATTATAAATCAGTATGTTTGTTATTGAAATTTATAAAAATGGAGTCATTTGGTACAAACTGTATATTCTGGCATTTTTCTTGCAACATTATACTTTTGAGATTCATCCCTGTTATTTGTGCAACGGTAGTTAAATCACTTTTATTGCTGTATAAACCGTCCACTATTCAGTAGTAAATATATTTACTAATATACTGTTGGCCATCTAGGTGATTTTTTGGTTTTTTACTATTATAGATGATTCTTCTATGAACATTCTTGTATATATGTTTTATTATTCCAGCAGGGATTTGTTGAGTAACAGGTAAAGAATAGGGTCAAATTTAGAAGCTGTGGTCAAAATGTTTTTCACATGTTTTGAAAATATTTACACTTCTACCAGTAGAAAATCTTGAAATTTAACTATGATTTTAGGTGAGTAGTGATATTCCCCAATTTTTATTTTACACTTCCTTGATGAATAATGGAAATCAGCATGTTTTCAAATGTTGGCCTCTTGGATACCTTCATTTGTGATGCGCCTGTTGATGTTTTTTGTACTTTTAATTTTATTGGGTTATCTATCTTGTTCTTATTTATATGAAAGTCTTTTATTCATTGTAAATGTAAAATTTATATTATGTATAATTTTGTAAATATTTTTCTCCCTCTGTTATACAGTTTATTTTCTTAATATTTCCTATTGAGAAACAGAAGTCCCTAATTTAATGTATCTAAATGAATAAATGAGTAATTTATTTTATGCTTAGAGGTTTGGGTAAACACCTTAAAATCTTTTCCCACAAGTTCATGAGAATGTTCTCAAATGTATTATTTTATTTTTTCTCTTTTAACTTTTTCGATTTGTGTCTGCAATTCAACGTAATTTAATATTTTATGGTATGAGTAGGGTCAATTTTTATATTTTTCTTTCTACATGGATATCCAATTGAATCAGAGGAACTAAGAAGACTACTCTTTCCTCATGATGTTAGATTTTTCTCTTTGTTATAATCTTTATGTCTATTTATCTATCTTTATATCCATTTATGCATCTGGCTTTTCTATTCAGTACCATTGATCTACCGCTCTAAACTTGCCCTAACACGAAGGACAAGAAAAAAAATATCTTTCTGAAGGGTTGAAAAAATATCTTTACCTCACCCGTCCTAAGTTCACAGAAGCCCCTACAACAGAAGACAATTAATAAGAAAAAGCATGTGGATATATTTCATAGAAAATTTACATGACTTGAGAGTCTTTATAAGGAAATGAAGGCCCAAAGAAATGGGTAAACCTGTAGATTTTTTACAGGTTTTACAAAGAGTGGACATCAGAGAAATATGATTGGACAAAATGTATGATTTAATGGCAATAAACTGGGGGGAACTTAGCAAGATCTGTTTGTTCAGATTCTACTTTGTATTCCTGTGTCCTCAGAGATAAGGGTGCTCCTTTCCTCTTGGTATAGAGGATACCCCTCCAATGAGGGTCTTATGACCTGCTTCTAGGGAAAGCTGGAAAATCTTTCCTAGGTTTTATGTCCTGCTTTAAGAGAAAAAGGCCAGAGAAAGTCAAAGGGCAGCCTTTCTGATTCTGTTGTTTTCTCAAATGCCAATGTGCTGTATGGGGTAGGAGGTCCTGAACCTCATCGCCGCTCTGTCTTAATTAAATTGTTTCGTGATACAGATAGATACCAGCCAGACATTTGCTCTACTTCCTTTTATTTTAAAGTGTCTTGGTTGTTTGAGGGGATTTGCTTTTCGATGTATGTTTTAGAATTGACTTTGAGTTTTATGAAACTTCCTGTTGGGAAAAAATAGACATGTGCATGATATAGAGACTTACTCTGGTAAAAATATTGAGATGTTCTAATTAATTTAGATTTTCTTCAAAGGCTTTCAACAAGTTAAATAAACTTCTTCATAAAATGATTGTATATATCTCATTAGATATATAATGAATATGGTGGTATAGCCATCCACCCTTTTTAAAAAGATTTTTTACAAGATTTTCTTCAGTATCTTGGTTTCTTAGCATTTTCAGGTGCATTTTAGTGCAACTTTGTCAAACTGCTACCATATATCCTCCCTCAAAATATTCCATTTGTTGAGATTCCATTGAATCTATGGATCAATTTGGGAGACAGGAATTTTTATATTGAGCATTCAAATACACAAACATGGTATACACTTCAATTTATTGAAATCTATTATATTGTATCTCAATAATATTATGTTTCTATGTGTAAATATCTGGTATATATTTTAGTAGAACTATTTCTATGTGATTAAATTTCTTTAATATAATGAACACTATAGAGTTTTTAAACCTTCACATCTAATATTTTCTTACTGGAGTTTAGAAATAAAGTTTATTTTTTATACTGATCTTTATCCAATGGCCTTGATACATTTACTTATTAAATACACTAGTGTATGCAATAGTTATACTATTTCTATGTACACAATGCCATCTATGAATAATGGCGTTTTTATTTATTCCTTTCCAATCTTTATACCCATGATTGTATTTTCTTGTCTTAATGTACTGGCTACATCTTCTAATAAAATAGGGAAGAGAATAGCAGCTAGCTTTATTATTCCAATCTCGCTGAGAAATTTTAGACATTTTACTGTAGGTGAGGGAGTAACAAATGTTTTCTATGAAGAGTCAGGTGTATGTATCTTTAGACCTGCAGAGCATAATCTCTGTCATTACTATGAAACTCTGTCAGTTCAGGACAAAAGCTATCAGAAATAATAATCAAATGAATAACTGTGGCCATTTTCCTATGTAACTTTATTTAGAAAACAAGAATGGGTTACATTTGTCCTGTGGGCCATAGTTTGCCTTTTCTAGTGTAAGAAATCTCTTTAGTATTCAACTTTCTAGCAGTTTTGTGTAATGAATAAGCTTTATTCAATGGTTTTTAACGTAATATTAGGTAATAGCTTTATCTTCCTTGTTCTAGAAGGAATTTTCAGAATTGCCAAAAAATTTTAAAAATATTAAGCTATTTACATTCCTGAAGGATATCCTAACTGTATGTGATGCATTATTTTTTGTTTTTAATCTATTGATGGATGTTGTAAAACATATTTTTAGAATTTCATTTAGTTGCACTGTGTTTTAACTTTTAAAAATGTAACTTTTAACTATTATGGGTACATAATGAGTGTATATACTCATGGGGTACACGTGATGTTCTGATACAGGCGTACAATGTATTATAATAAAATCAGGGTAATTGGGGTATCCATAATCTCAAGCATTTATCATTTCATTTTGTTAGGAACATTTTAATTCTATTCTTTAAGTTATTTATCTATTTATTTTGATACGGAGTTTCGCTCTTGTCGCCCAGGCTGGAGTGCAATGGCACAATCTTGGCTTGGCTCACTGCAACCTCCGCCTCCTGGGTTCAAGCAATTCTCCTGCCTCAACCTCCTGAGTAGCTAGGATTACAGGTGCTGGCCATCACGCCTGGTTAATTTTTAGTATTTTTAGTGGAGACGGGTTTTCACCATGTTGGCCAGGCTGGTCTCGAACTCCTGACCTCTGGTGATCCACCAGACTTGCCCTCCCAAAGTGTTGGGATTACAGGCATGAGCCACCGTGCCCAGCCAAGTTATTTTAAAATACACAATAAATTCTTGTTGACTATCTTCACCCTGTTGTAGTATCAAATACTGGATCTTATTCATTCTAAGTGTATTTTAGTACCCATTAACAATTTGCACTTGCCCCCAACCAACCAACATTTTTTTCTTTTAGTATTTTTCTATTCCTTTTCTGTCAGGATTATATTGTTCATACTGAGTATGGAAGCATTTTTTTCCTTATTTAACTCTGGCAAATATCATTTAAAGATTTGCTATTTTTTTCCTTAATTATTTGGTAGTTTTTTCATGGTGAGATCATTTGGGCATGAAGTTTTCTTCTGGAAAGGCTTTTAATAGCAGATTAAAATAATTTTATAGATGCAGTACTTTTCAGAATTTTTATGTATCTTCTCCTGTCAGTTGTGCTGTGTTTTTCAGGCACTTTTTTTTTTTTTATAAAACACATCAACTTAGTTGGTAAATTTTGTCATTAAATTATCATTCTTAGATTTCTGCAGAATCTATGGCAGCAGAATAGATCCTGCAGAATTCTTTAACTCTGATTTTATTTTGTCTTTTTTTCCCTTTCTGTTTTTTCCTTTTTACCCCCTTCCTAGGATTTATCAATGTATTAGTCTTGTTAAAAACTAAATTTTGACGTTTTTGCTACTCCATATGCATTTTTTGTTTCATTAATTTCTTTCTTGTCATCGTTTCTTTGCTTCTATTTGTGTGTGTGTTCACCTCTATTTTCTTTTCTAACTATTTGAAACAGATCTTTACTGTTACTGCCCTTAGCTAGTCACTGTCTCAGAAGGTCTTTAGATTAACAATAGAAAGAGTGTTGCTTTAAGATGATAAAATTAATCACTTCCTACCCATTATTGTAAACTCTCAGTAAGTGTGAGATAAGTTTATAGGGACACTGAAATTGCATCTTCTTTTTTTGATCTCCTTTAATTACTTTCCATTATACTGCACCAACTATTAAATTTATTTTGACCATGCTCATTTCATTTATGCAGTCTATTCCCCTTTGCTAGTGAACTTAAGACTAGCATATATCTATCATGCTAAAACTGATCGCTTGTAATGAGTAATAAATAAAAAATATTCTCAACTTACATATGATCTATTTCTTCTGATAATCTTTTATTCTTATCAAATATACTCAACTTGAATGTAAAAGGGAGGAAAGACCACACTGAGCAGTCCACAGAGGAAAGTTTCTCAGGGCACAGAACAAGGCAGAAAAGGGCAGGATTAAAACATTTGATCTGAGTGTGTGGCTGACAGGAAAAGTGTTTCTTTCCGGTAATAATTTGTAAATTACAAGTTGTGGAGACAGCTACTTATAAACTAAATATTCATTTCCCTTAAATAAATGACATTAACTTATATTTTGTAGATAAATGGTATTTAGAAATCAGTAGGCTACAATTTTCTATTTTGATTTCATGATGAATTTGATTTTGACATTTTATTAACATAATCACTTGGTTTACTTCATAGGTATATTAAGTTATACTTATGTAATCAAAGTTGAATTGTTAATAGGCAGCCATGATCTTAATTTATTGATTAATTTTTTTCTATAGGAATTTCTCCTGATCACTTTTATTCAAGTTGAATTAACAATAATATTTGGATCAAATATGCTATTTCTGAATATTTATTTACCTCTTCTGTAATCAGCAAATGATTAATGCTAAAGAGCCTACTATAAATTTATCTTTGAGCTAGTATAGAGAAAGAGATAGTACAGGAAATAAAATCTATTGCTTATCTCCCTAATCAACTTCTATTCCACGTGAGAAGTCAAGGGAACCATAAATCATATAAAAGTAAACACAATGAAGATGTTTTTCTCATAAACCAATTGTAAATTGTTTGCTCACATTAAAATTCATATACATATGGCAAACATCCATTTTATGCAATGCTATGCAATAGAAGTGTGGGGGAATGTTTCTACCACAAGAAAAACTATGGCCAGAATGTATTTATCTTGTGATCCTCTACAAAGCTGCAGCTCTGACCAGTATCACATAATAGTACTGTTTTTAATCAAGGTATTGACATCAACCCAGTTCAATATCAATTATATCTAAAATTTCTCTCCACTTCCCTTTATTCAGTGTACATTTAGATTATTTAGAAATAGTAGAAGAAAGATATACCGTATATACTTGTGCATTTGTTGCAGAGTTCTTTCTTACTAGTATCTGGCCTTCATTTATTTCAAGGTTCTTTGTTACTGGTTTAGGTCTAGATTTTTATATACTGCATTGACCTAAGCCCAATCTCTGTTTAACAGAATCAAATTAGTTTGACTTCATAGATCTCGTGAGACTTTCATAAACTTTCTTTATATTTTAGTCATGAGGATGCCATAAATAATTAGTGGCAATCAAAAATCTCTGCAGCTTAAACTATTCTAATTCCCACCTTGACAGTCAATTACTGCTACTATTCCTACCCTACCTTTGAAGGTCAATTACAGCTACTTGGATTGTACTACCCACGTATCTTATCTTCCCTATTGAAACTGGGAAACCACTTCCATCGCAGAATCATCTCTGGCCTACAGATGAACAGCCAACAGAGTACTTTTCAAACAAACTGACCTTTTCCTCACCAATGTCCTTCTCTGTGTTTTGGTGAAACAAGGCTTTTGTGGTTCTCCTTCAGGGCCATAATGAGGGAATGTGTAAATAACTTTATAATTTCCACTTTCGCAGTACTTAGGATAAATTCTTATGTATTGCAAAATAAAACCAAACACATATCTAGCATTTCACCTTCATTTTCCATTGGCCACCATCAAGTACAGGTTTCAAAAATCAGAATCTCTGGATAGTGCAGGCATGTTAATGAATTCATTACAATCTAAACTTATGTTTAGTGCCCTAAACATAAACTTAAAATGTAATTCCCTAAAAATATATCGCAAAACAAGTCCTTCTTGTTTTTTGTATAAAAAAAATAAAAGTTAAACAAATTTCCATGTATTTTATTTAAATAACCAAATTCTTTTGTTGTATTTCTCCTATTGGCTTAGTCTTATTCAATAGTGTTTCAATCATTTTCTCTTCTTGTTCATGAGGAAGGGATTCCCACTCCAGGGTATGAGAATGACTCAACACATGAGACCTGCAATTGGACAGATGAGATGGACAGCAGTGTTTTAGTCACGTAGACTCACAGTCCCAGGGAGAAGGGCACAGCATGTCATGCAGGGTTACATGGGAGTGTCCTTGAAACAGAGTGGATAAGCAGCAGCTGTGGAAAGCAGGCTTTGTAGTTTCAAGAGGGTGCTTGTCCTTTTTCATTCCCTGGGAAAAATGTGATTGCCTCATTTGATCTATGGTCTGACAGAAAACTGAAATCTTCTGTGCTCAGGGATAAGCAGGAACTTCACCTGGTCCTGTTGACAAGGAGAGTTGTTTGGTTAGGAGACTTTACCCACGTGAGCGGAGGAGAGGAAGTTGTGGCTACGCCATTTGAGACCCTTCTGATTTCAACAGATGTTAAAGCATCACTTAGTATTGGACTTAGATGTTAAACTTTACTTCACAACTAGGCTTCTCTGGATGTTTAGAACTAAAAAAAAGTTGACAGAGCTGAGAAATTGTAATCAAAACCAGATTCAGCCATTTGCTGCTCAAAAACCACACTTGAAAGACAAGGGTTGGTATTGATATGGCTCCGATGATTGGAGGAACACCAGGGTCCTTGGTCTCACGCCGGTTTGGATAAAATGACACAGACACACGTGGAGTGGTTTTTAGGAGCAAAAAGTTTAATAGGCAAGAAAGAAGGAAGGAAGAAAACAGGTCCCCCATACAGAGACAGAGGGAGGGGGGACTCGAACAAAGAGAAAACCCCACGTGCAGAGGCGGAAAAGTGGCTGCTTATACTGGGATGCTGGAGGAGGCTGTGTCTGCTTTGCATAGGGCTCAGGGGATTGGTTTGACCAAGTGTGTCATTTACGTAGCCCGTGAAAAATGTGGCCCTCCCACCTTAGTCCTTTCATATGCAAATGCAGGTCACCATGATGTTTCAAACACATGGTGTTATCTGGAGGTGGCCATGACACCTGGTACACCTAGTAAGAAGGAAAGGACAGCAGGAATTGCCACATTGAGTGAACCCAGTTTCTAATGGCTGGCATTTGCATATCAAAGCTTGCCAGCCTGGCCCTTCAAGCAGCCTTTTCTGTTAGAAAAGAGATGGTTTAAGGTTTGTTTCTTATTACAGGAAAATTTTCACCGAGAACATTTACTCTTACTATCTGCCTAAAGAATTATTTCTTAATAACTCCTGTATCAGTGGGAGGAAAAGCAGGTTTACCCAGAAAAACCAGCAAAATCAAAAAGATCATGAACTAAAATTCAGAAGTACGATCTTAAGTCAGTACAAATTTTAGGCTCTTTCTACATTAAGGACAGAGAGAAGAGGCAGGGGTTGACATCAAGAGGCAACTGATGACTACAGATATCTGGGTGACAGCGAGGGTCTGAGGAAACTGGGAACTTCTTTGCCCTTAGTCAGGTCACAATTCACCTCTAAATCTTTAATAAAAGATAGTTAGTTGTTTTCATACGTCTCCTTTAATTCCAGAGTTATTTTTTAAAAACTACATGATTGCCATTACTGCCTGTTATCTCAGTAGTCTAAAATTATCCTAACCTACTAGCAGGGACCAGCAAAGGCCCTTTGAATAGAAATGGAGTTAGGCTAGTCCTTTCCTTGTTTCACTGTTACAAAATGAGAGCTATTAGCTTCCCCTTGAAAAGTCATTGCCTTGGGCAATATTCTTCCAAGTCCCCAAACAAGATAGAGGCCTCTGCCTTAACAGGAATGAAAAGGCTCCTTTGGCTAATAAGGACAGCTCAATTTGGTTTGGAAATTGGGATGCTCTGAGTATCCCATATCCCCTCCAGAGTCCCTATTTTAATTCCCATTCCTTATTGGTTTATGATCAATGTTCTATTTTTCATATAAAAGAACTGGTAAATTGGTAAATTTGATTAGTATAATAATTTAATAATGTACATGGTCAGATTATAATTTTTTTCACTATCTTAACTCCATGATAATTAGACAAAAGTGACTCATTTGGGACACTTATTTAAATGTTGATTTTCCTTGAACTGAGAATTTAAAACTTTTGGCATCTAATGTACTTTTTTCAAGCTCTCAGTGCAATCACAAGCACCACTCAACCCACGGTTCTTATATTTATCTTGTGGTTCACAATGTTCCATGACAACAGCTATTTAGTAACTAAGGTTTTAGCTTCAAGATGGACTTCACTTTCAAGAAGTGCAGGTGGTCATTGTAGAAGATTTCATGGAACACCATGGTTACATATATTCATATAAATTATTTTTAAGCTCAGCCAGCTTAGTTTACCAATTCCTATTCTCATTTTTATGATGATCTGTTTCATAAAGTAATTGTATTTACTGATTATAGTGTCAATTAAGATTCTAACTTGCAGACAAAGCAGGCTATTCTGATTTGCTACATGGAAAAATGTATTGATTAATATATATTAGAAAGCTTATAGAATCATTAATAGAGCTAGAGAAAAGGGCTCATAGAAAATTTTAATAAAGACAATCAGAATCACTCCACAAATTGATTTGAAAGACAACATTGTCATTACTACCTGCAATACAATAATGCGATTGTAATAAAACCTCTACATCTACCAGTACACTTGATCATGTACAATTTCTATCGATGCTTTTGGTTGCCAGGCTTCTCTAAAACATCTCTTTTCATTACATAAATGACTTATGAAGAGTCCTTTTTCTTAAATAGCTCCCACATTATCTAAAATGCCTGTGGGTCTGATTGGTAAAACATTGGTAGGTTACATTCCTTCTTTATATTGGAGGGACTTTTGACAAAGACTATTTATCCATGACAGGACGTAATTCCATTATGTTAGGGGTCCCTGCAATTGAATGTTAAATCCTACTTGAGAACTCTACTATATTAAAAAATATTTCTTCGAGACTGG
The DNA here is from genome assembly GCF_029281585.2 of Gorilla gorilla gorilla. NCBI lineage: Eukaryota > Metazoa > Chordata > Mammalia > Primates > Hominidae > Gorilla > Gorilla gorilla. Next base: position 101,590,942 of record NC_073238.2, on the reverse strand, counting down.
TGTGTGTGTGTGTGTGTTTCATGTGTGTATGTATGTTGGGACTGGGGTTGGTGTGTGTATTTGGCTTTATTTTTGTATGGGTATATTTTATACTAATTACCCTCAGGACTATTAGAAGAATAAACTGACCTGAATACAAATCTAAATGTTTAACTGGTGGGCATAACTAGTATGCACCAATCTATAACTGTTTTATCAACCTTTGAGAATCCCTCTGTAAGCCCCTGTGGAAAATTCTACAACAAATACCTAAGGGAAATGTACTATGGGGTGGAAAATCAAAACGAGTAGGCAAGTTGAGAGAAAATGGTCTCTGTTGGTGGGGCCAGATGAGATTAGAAGAAGGAGGTGATTTTGTAGACTCCTCAGTCAAACTTGAAGAAAAAATGCTAAGTTTGTAAAGGAGGCATTTATGAGACTGATAGTTTGACTTTGAAGATGTAATCTATTTATTTTTATAAAAGAAGTATCTAACATATAATATAATTTTTACTATTTATAATGTATTTTTATATTTTCCTCAAACTTCAGTAAATCTGAAACATGTAGTCTTTCTTTGTGGATGATGGGAAATAATGAGAGGGAATAGCAAAGGAATATATACCCTACCCAACATTAATTTCCCCCTTAACATCCATTGAGAAGGATCAGCATTTTCTCAAAGGCACTTTGCCCAATAAATTGAGAAGATGAATAGTCACAGACTAAGTGAGCTGCTATCCATGTCAAAGTGGGGACAGCAGTAAAAAAAAAAAAAATACGGAGAAGGTGACAGAATGACAAATGATGACACAAAACCAACACCTAGCTCTCTGTCCATTTTGAATAAGCATATATAATACATCTCCTAGACAGGAAGGAAAAAAGCAACACTTAACTAATTCATATTAATTAACAATAACATCCAGTCTTCTCACAACAAAAATAATAACTCTGTGAGATAATGCGCATGTTAATTATCCACAGTCCGTCATTCCACAATGCATATATACTTCAAAACATCATGTTGTACATAATAAGTACATACAGTTGTATGTCAATTAAAAATAACTGAAAAATAGTTAATAACAAATATGTTGCCAAACTGTATAGGACTGGTATTCAAAATAGTAGAACCTTAAACAAATTTGCTAGCAAAATATTAAATGCATTTGCAGCGCTGATGTTTGTGGATGTGTTACAACCTTTACAAATATCATAATAATAGAAGAAAATTACTAATTTTTCCACTGTGAATTGACAAATAAATTTCCACTGTGAATTGACAAATAAATTACAAATTGGCAGTAAACTCAGTATTTTTTTTTTTTTTTTATCCAGCCAGTACTGAAGTCTGGACTCTCCTGATAATCTTCTTTGTAAGTCATGTTCCCGCCCCCCTCTTTTTTTTTTTTTTAGCTTGCTATCTTCCTTTGACAACTACTTTCTTGTTCTTTCTCATTATTCAATGTAAGAAGGTAAATACTAAAAAAAGGAGTGGAATGAAAGTAAAAGACTGTTCTGAGTTTCACATCACGCAAGGGTTATCCAGAATTTTTGTAGTTTGGAGTAAATCATTAATCTATCATAGAGTCATACTTTTCTATCATGTTTTTAAAATATATATTCAAATAGGTTCAAAGGAAGGTAAGTGAGGCTAATAAATACTGTGAAATAGCCAAAGTAGAAAAATATGGGCCAGGCGCAGTGGCTCACGCCTGTAATCCCAGCATTTTGGGAGGCCAAGATGGGTGGATCACGAGATCAGGAGATCGAGACCATCCTGGCTGACACAGTGAAACCCGTCTCCACTAAAAATACAAAAAATTAGCCAGGCGTGGTGGCGGGCGCCTGTAGTCCCACCTACTCGGGAGGCTGAGGCAAGAGAATGACATGAACTCGGGAGGCGGAGCCTGCAGTGAGCCGAGATCGTGCCACTGCACTCCAGCCTGGGCAACAGAGCAAGAATCCGTCTCAAAAAAAAAAAAAAAAATGTGATTAGCATTTTCATAAAATCTAAGTCTGCGTTAGCATATATATATATATATATATATTACATAGATACAGCTTTCTCTCCATATATAGAGATATTAAGTAGATACCTAGACATAGAGATATTTTATATATATATATATACACATATATACAGAGAGCGACAGAGTTATGCGTACGTGTGTATATATATATATATATATATATATATATATATATATATATATATAAAGAGAGAGAGACGGAGAGTTATATGTATGTAACTAAACCCATCTAAACAAAAATAATCATTCAACTATCTATCTATCTATCTATCTATCTATCTATCTATCTATCTATCTATCTATATGTAAAGCAAGTATATCTCAAAGTAGTGGAAAAACTTTTAAAACATTCTAAATGTCCAATAATTCTTACTTTTGGTAATGAAGACGACACCCTTGAAGTCAACAGAAAAAGTAACAACAAGAACAATAACAAAAGCCTTTGAGGCATACATTTTCTAGCTGAAAGCAACATAATTCACAAAAGCATTGATCAGAAGAACAAGGTTGCAGAAATGGTATTTTTCTCTGGACACCCTGAAAGATATGGTGATTCTAGTCCATTTAATCACCAAAAGAAAAACAAAATCCTCCAGAATTAATAGCTTGGAGATAATTCTAGTTGAAACAGGAAGCCAATATAAATCTGCCAAGATAGGACTAATATGTTGTCTCTTCACAGTGAAAGTTAAATTATGATCCAACAAGTTCTAGACATGCTGTAATTTGAAGATAGTCTTATCAAAAAAGCCATAAAAATAAATGTTACAGTAATCGGTTGCTGTAGCAACTGTGATGTGGAATAAATAAATGAGAACTTCATAAAAGCAAGTTATACAAAACATGCAAAAATGTGGCATAACTCATAAGGTATTAAATTCACATAAATATTTAAAAATCTTATTAAAATATGAATGCTTCCCTGCTTTTTGTGAAAGTGTCAGTGTTTAAAAGCTTAAAGGTACACATTAAAAATGCAGGCAAGTGCTGTGCATGGTGGCACACACCTGTAATCTCATGTTGGGAGGCTGAGACAGGCGAATTGCTTGAGCCCAGGAGTTTGAGATCAGTCTGGGCAACATGGTAAAACCTTGTCTCTGCCAAAAAAACAAAAAAAAACAAAAAAAACAAATTAGCAGGTGTGGTGGCACAGGCCTGTGGTCCCAGCTACTGGGGAGGCTGAGTTGGGAGAGTCACCTGAGCCCCGAGAAGTTGAGGCGGCAGTAAGTCATGAGTATGCCACTGCACTCCAGCCTGGGAGAGGGAATGAGACCCTGTCTCAAAAAAAAAAAAAAAAAAAAAAGTAAGCCAGGTGCTGTAGATGCTGTTACTCATGCTTGTAATCCCAGCACTTTTGGAGGCCAAAGCAGGAGGATCACTTGAACCTAAGAGTTCAAGATCAGCCTGGGTAAAGTAGCAAGACCCTGTTGCTACAATGAATAATAAAAAAGTAGCCTGGCATGGCGGTTCATACATGTAGTCCTAGATACTAAGAATGCTGAAGTGGGAGGATTGCGTGAGCCCGCGAGTTCAAAGTGACAGTGCCCTGTGATCATGCCACTGCACTCCAGCCTGGACAATACCGCAAGACCTTGAATTTGTTGTTTGCAAGATGGAGAGCTCCCATTCAAAAGGAAAACAAAAGATAGGCTTTAAGATCTCATGAGTTATAAATCTGAAGATTAAATATTAGTAATACCATTGAAGCTTATCTTGTTTTTAAAAGTCATCTCTTCCTATTTGCACCAACGTGGATGAAACTAGAAGTCATTATGCTAAGTGAAATAAGTCCGGTACAGAAAGACAAATACTGCAAAATGTGAATTACTTAAAAGTCAAATTTATAGAAGTAGAGAGTAAAATGCTGGTTACCAGGGGTGAGGGAAGGTGAGAGAAGAAATGGGGAGATGAGTGCAAAGTTTCAGTTATACAGGAGGAATAATTTTTTGAGATCTCTTGCATAGCATGGTGACCATAGTTAATGATAATGTATTATAAATTTCAAAAGTGCTAAGAGAGTAAATGTTAAATATCTCACTACAAATTATGTTATGTATGTGAGGCGATGGATATGTTAGTAAGCTTGATTTCATCATTTCACATTGTATACAAATATGACAACATCACATTGTACTCCATAAATGTATACAATTATCTGTCAAATAAAACTTTTTAAAATTGAGAAAAAATTGCATCTCCTGAAACAATTCTTTTCTTTATCTACTACTCTCCCATGTTTACATTTCTGTCTTTTCTTACCCTTGTCTTTATTGTTTTTCTTTAAAACTTAACATTTTCAAAATATTTTTCTTATTATATGTCCCACCACAATTCAGTAGGTAGAATAGTATTATTCCTATTTTTCAGGTGAATGAATATGAGCTTTAATAATATTCTATATTGGTGTAAAATTTTAATTTTAAAAAATCTTCCTTCAAAGTCATGGAGAAATACCTTACTGAGCTTTCTTGTAGAGTGCCACAATGTCCCCAAGAGAAGTATATAGTGGTTGAGTACATGATTAAAGTGTTAGTTTATTTATGAGATAATAATTAATCATGAAATTTTAGAGACAGACTGAAATATGTCAACGTTTCTATTGAGTTTATGCAATATAATCCAGAATTTAATTTAACTAATTTGACTATGGGAAACCAATTTTCCATTAAGCTAAGTAACTAAAATTGCAACATGTTTCAAAATTGCATTCTCACTGTGAGCAAATGTAAAAAGAAATCTCAGAAATTTACTCATAATTCAAGCAGCTTTCTGTCTTGTATTCAAAAATATAATATTGAATAACTAATATACTTTATGAAAAACATTTTAAATGGAGTAGGTGCTTTCCTATGTTGCATCTGGAACAAAAGTCTTCACCTGAGTCAGTATTAAACTCTTTGAAAATTAAGAAGAAAAGATCTGTTAAAACAGTATGAGATCAACACAAAGAGATAAATTGAGATAAGAAAATATACAAATCTTAATCACATACAAGCATTTAGGACTTCATTTGTTGTTATCTCATTCTGTTTATATTTTTTTCTTACATCTGTGAGATATTTTGTGTCAAACCCAGCTAGCTGCCTTTGTAAAACTGATCAGTCTCTTATACCTTATTATATTCCCAAGTTTCTTTGGGGAAGCAAACGGTCCAGTGTCCAGAGTAATGGTTACTTTCCCAGCCTCCCATGAAGTAATGGATATAAATCTAACATACTTGCCACAAATGAGATGTAAGTGGAAGCCTACTGGTGGGATTTTCAGACAACCTGATTGTTCTCCTGACAAGGTTAAAAAATTAGCTCGTGTACTCATTTTGCTTTTTTTTTTGTAACCTCCTTTACTTTCATTTGTCTGTTCTACTCTTCTTGCTTAGAGTGTGGTTGCAATGCTGGAGTTTTCAGCCCATTTTGTGGACATGAGACTGTAAAATCCATGTGAAGGTAGGTAGACTAAAAAGATAAACAGTGCAAATACACTGATGATATCATTAAGGTAAAGAACAGTGTCAATTTTGGCTTGTTCAATATTGGGGCATTGTTTTTATGTGAGATTAAAAAAAAAAACTTCTTTGACAATTCAGTTTCCTACAGCAGAAATTCGATATAGTTCTATTGGTGTCCTAAATGCTCTATTTATATACAGGTTTAGTCACATCAGGAAACAAAATATTTTTGACCATTTTATTTTATTATAAGAGTCGTATTTTTCTATACTTCTTAAGTGCCATCTATAGCATCAGAATATGTCAATATTTTTCCGTTAAAGGTGTATTCATAAAGATTATAATAATATCTATATGCTCTACTTATGTGGTTATGACCTATGCTACTTTTAGATTTTCTGTTATTCTGCAAGAGCCCAAATAAAAATATAATTAAAATATAGATTACATACATAAGTCCATCTATTTGATAGTTCATTTTCTTCTGGAAAGTTTGCTGCTATATATAAAATATTTTTTTAATCTGATAGAAATACTTGATTGGGGCATCACACAGTCTCAGAGCAAAAAATGAAATAGACTCAAGAGTCTCAGAACAAAAAGCTCAATAGATTCAAGTATTTTAACCTCAATTTGCATTTCACTTTAAAATTTTTAGCACACTCATACTGCTTTATCATGAGAAAAGATCATAATAAGAAGTGCATTTACCGTGACATATGGTTACTTTGGAAACCTTTGTTACTTTGATATATTTATATAATTTACTAATTTACTAATGCAAAAAATTTAGATAAATGGACTCAAAATATTTAATCTGAAATCTATTGAGTTTGAAACTACTACAAGCAAGTCCCCATAGAAACTTAAATAGATTTGAAATTCATGAAACTTTTGCAAACAAGCTCAAACATAAATTTAAAAAATCATTTTATTTTTGCAAATACCAACATGAGGTATTATTCTTATATCTTGTGGCATATGGATACTTTTAAATTCCAGCAAGACTTTCTTTGATCTTCATTCGTAGAGGGATATATTATTTGAGTCTCACATTAGATTAAAGAAAGCTTAACAAAATTTAATAAGTAAATAATAAGGTGTGTTAATTTTTTTGTTAGATACCACAACTTCTGATGCAGAAAAACAATAATCATACTTAAAAGACTTTAAAGTAGAAAAATAATATGTAATGTGCCTTTTGAGCAGAATGTGACATGGGCTATATATAGTTTGGCCATTCTAATAGAGTTTATACCGCTGTAAGTCTTTTCATATTGTCTATAAAACCAATTACACGCTGATTCAGAAATCACATTTCACAGCTTCCCTTGTCAGATCACCATATGATTAAGGCTGGCAATGATTGTTTTCTTTCTTCCTAATCAAATGGCCTGGCCATTTCCCAAGGTCAGAAGAGTGTGAAAATGAAGTTCACTGTCTTGGCAGCCATCTTCCTTATGCTTTTGTTGCACCTCTCTTCCCACTAGGTAAGCATCACCTCCATTACTGTCCTTCCTGCTGACTTCTAGGTTACTCTTGCCCTCACCACCTATGTATTCTGTTGTGATGACTGCCTAACACTTAGAAACTGTTTCCAAGTATCAGGTCTCAAAAGAAAGATGTCTTACCAATAACTCCTACAAACACAGTATCTGCACTACGGAGTTTTTCTTTGTCAGACCAGAAAAAAAAAAAAATGGGGTTTGGACTCAGATTGCCTAGGTTTAAATTTTTGTTCCACAGTGGCTGTGTGATCTTGGTCAAGTTCTTGAAATTCTCTGTTCTTCACAATTGTTGGTGCTAAAAATTGAGGATAAAAACAGTTCTTACCTTATAGTGTTATTGCAAGAATTAAATCAGGTATTGTGCATAAAACTAAAACTAATAGTTCTCATAAAACTAGAACTACAACTCTTACGTACGAATCATGTCACTGATTCACCAATAATTGCATGACATTTTACTATAATACAATATAAGTAATAGTATATTTGAATAACACCAATTCCATTGTTATTTTGAAAAAAAATCATAGGGAAAGAAATCATACTGATATTAAAATAGTGTCAAATTCTATGTTTTGAGCTGAAATTGTGGGGATGAAAAATGGAATACAAAATAAATGCATGAATGCAGAACCACACATTATCATGAACAGTAACATGGGCACAGGACAAGGCAACAGCTTTTAATCCTATCCTCTTCAGTTTCAATGTCATTTCCTCCTTTTGTGGCTGGGTTGATTTTAAATTTGTTGCATTATTATAGAGAGCATCAATTTAAACTAAGGAAATATCACTTACCTTCTATATTGTAACACATGATAAGCACTCCATGCATAATATTATTGTAACATTCTTATCATAATACATTGCTGTTTTCTTGTATAGTGGCCTCTTACATCTTATGCATTATCACTCCAGTCTCAAGATACTCAATGGGTAAATCTTCAGACTGTTTTTCTTATTGCATATATTTATCTAATATCTCAATTGATAATATTGTGCAAACCTCTATAATTAGCATAAAATGATTTCCTTTTATTTCATAACATAGAAAATATATGTTTAAATTTTTCCATAGTACTTTATTTGAGAAGATATTTTTACTTCAGTAAAACAAGAATTTGCAAATTCTCTTATTATAGAAGGAGTATGTTAAAGATAATGTGTCCAGACATTTTAAAGTTATCATCTCATCTTAATTCTTAAACAAGTATTTGCAAAGTTTCCTGAACTTGGTAATACTAAAATGTAATTGTTTCAGTTCCTCTAATTAACAAGTAGTTATTAAACACAATTTTGTAGAAGCAATTTTTTATTAGTTTAGCATGTGGTATTGTATTCTAACTAGATTATACACAAAACGGAAGGATATTAAGGAAAGAATATAGGAAGAGTTATTCCTTTAAGAAAAGTGACCTGATTAGGGAACTCGGGGAATATAATTATTTAAAAAAATGTAGACATTACTCAGTTCACTGACTATAAGTAAACTGTAAAGAACCATTTCTACCACCAAGGCATGTGTGCGTTTGTTGACAAGGAAAATAGAAGTAGGAATATCTGAGAGAATTTCTGGGAAAAAGAAGTGCCTCTGCCTGAGACCGAGTCCCGATCCGTTGCCCAGGCTGGAGTACAGTGGCATGATCTTGGCTCACTGCAACCTCCGCCTTCCAGGTTCAAGCAATTCTCCTGCCTCAGCCTCCTGAGTAGCTGGGATTACAGGTGCCCGCCACCACACCGGGCTAATTTTTTTAATTTTTATTACAGATGGGGTTTCACCATGTTGGCCAGTCTGGTCTCAAACTCCTGACCTCAGGTGATCCACCTGCCTCGGCCTCCCAAAGTGCTGGAATTACAGGCGTGAGCCACTGTGTCTGGCCCCTTTTAGCCAGTTTTTAAAAGGCCTGTAATCCATAACCTCATTATCTGGCTTGCCCCAAAACTGTGGCAAAGTGTCCTATCAGATTTACTATAAAATCTTAGAGTATTAAAAAGCAAAGTAGTTTAATTTTAGTCTTGTCCTCATTACATAAATATAACAATTTTCCCAAACAGTACTTGTTGTAACCTAGTATTGTTAAAGATAGAATAATTATTCAACAATACTTGTTAAGGTATTGTAAGGCAGACTTTATTCAAAACCATAACAATTGGTACATATGAACCACAGCAATGGGATTTTGCAGTAGGGGAGAGAGATTGGACTCCACTCTGAATATAGCGTGGGCAGGTGGGACTTTATAGCCACAGAGCAGGGTGGAAGTCAGTGGATGAAAAATTACTAATAGGACACATCAGGAATTAGAGGTATTCTGGCTACACTGACCTAGCAGGATTCCTGCTGAAGGCAGGCTAGGGTGATCAAACATCTCCTGGAGGACAGCGAATGAAGAACCCGATTAAATATTTTGGGCGATTAGACATCAGGGAGAGGGAGATTGATTCTACCTAACCTGATTTAGCAGGGTTCTTTGCTAAAGCTGGATTTTGCAAGGAAGTGCACAGGCAGGCTTAGGAAAAGTTTCCGGAGGCTGACTAAAGTTTGGTCAAGCAAAGAATCTTTGTCCGTATGAAGATAATCCAAATTTATGCACACCATATGCTTTGGACTCACTTTATGGTAAAAGCTGAAAATTACTGCAGCACAGTGGTGATTTGTGATCAGAAGAGTCTTAAAAGGGCACAGCTTCGGCTGGTTTAAGGAAAACGATGTGTCTGCTAAGGACTAGTAGCCATGAATGACTTTAGTAACCTGTATGCACAAAAAGAAAAATGACTGCCATCCTAAGACATTGAAAAAAGCATAATGTATTTCTTTTACATTTCTCAAAGATTTTGCCGTTTTTGTGCCTTAATCCTGCCACCTGCTGGTGTTACATAGAACTGAAAAGAAATGGCAAAAATATTTTAATATGAATTTTACAGGAAACATACAATTGTTTCAAATTGCTCTAGTATAGTAACTAATGTTTTTCAGCAAAGTTAGTGTTTTTCTTAGAATATATGCCTCTTTAAAACATTATATTAATATACTCAGTGAAGGAAAATATGGAATGTTAGCAAGTGTTATGTTAATAATTTTCTTTTTTTCATAGCTGCTTTGAGGAGTTGATGTATAAATAAAAGATTTTTTCACCAAGAACTAAGAAAAGTATGCACAGTAGCAAGGTATTTTTATAGGAACTGCAAGTAATGAATTCAAATGTGGCTTTCAAAACTGTTACTTTTTTTTTAAATGAATTCTTATGTATCTTTGGTTTTTCCAGCTTCTTGGCTTCCCATGCCTTTTGTGCAAATATGAGCCAGGAAATCTTAGCCACAGCAGAGCCATGTGAGGAGATGCTATTGTACCACTGCTATACAATGATCATACAGAAGACTTGAGCTAAATCTGTACTGAAAGAAATTATAGGGAGACTGTGTAATTACGGTTTGCAAGGAAACCTACATGATTATAATTTGAGAAATTTAAAGAAATTGTTTTTTTCACATTTGGGGACACAATTTTTGTCTCATGAAAACTGATTATTTTTCCTTTTCAGGAGAGCAAAGACAATTATATACTCAGAAACATAATTGGTACAATACTGATTAAAGGCAAAAGACACTTTAAAAGACTGCTTCTTAGTCATGCATTTTTTCTTCATTATAGCAAGAGACTGTCTTAGAAAAAGGAAAAAAAATAAAAATTTCAGGGAATTAAAACAAATTCTTCAGTATAGTTTATGCCTCATTTTTCAGTCTTTAATTCAAATTAAAATTATGTTGCTGACTAAATTGATATCTGTAAAATGCAAAAAGACAGTCATATTTTCTTCAAATAGTTTCACATAATGTGCGGCCTGAAACAATGTCATTTTAGCTAGCACTTTGTCAAGGAAAGTAATCCAAGAAAACAAAAGGGAACATGAGGAGTGAGCAAGGAATAGAAAGCCAATGTGCAAATAGGTTATGGAGAGGGCTGGCTCCGGGGCGACTGATGGAAGATGTGGTAGGAATGTCCTCTAAGAATCCCTGAAACTCCCAGGAAACTGATGGGAAAGACTTGATTCTTCAGCTCCAGTGTCTGATTTGTAGGTGTTTTACTCCCAAGATGTTACATGTCAGGCACTTCTGAGTTGTGCATTCATAGATACCTCAAGGCAGTAGCTGAGATTCACATGGTATGGATATGAGGTGAGGTCCTTTCAGTTGCACTTGCATTAATTAGTTGGAACACATAGTGATTTGATCACTTTAGCAGCAGCTTGAACAAGACAATGATAAGTTCAAGAGCTTCCAAAGAGGTATATAAAAGAAGTGACAGGTAACTCAATATTCAATATTTATTACATAATTTAAATTTTATCTATAAGTCATAAAACCTTAAAAAAGGGAACTGCACATTTCAGTTACTCAGACAGATGTATGGTATCATATAGAGAAGATATGTGAGCATCTGACTACCATTCAAGAGTTATAGAAGGAGGCCTGGTGCGGTGGGCCACACCTGTAATCCCAGCACTTTGGGAGGCCAAGGCGGGTGGATCACCTGAAGTGGGAGGTCGAGACAAGCCTGACCAACATGGAGAAACCCCGTCTGTACTAAAAATACAAAATTAGCCAGGCGTAGTGGTGTATGCCTGTAATCCCAGCTGCTCAGGAGGCTGAGGCAGGAGAATTGCTTGAACCCGTAGGCGGAGGTTGCAGTCAGCCAAAATCGTGCCATTGCACTCCAGCCTGGGCAACAAGAGCGAAACTCTGTCTCAAAAAAAAAAAAAAAAAAAAAAAATTAGAGTTATAGAAGGAGAAATATTTAAACAAATCTACACAACAATGGCCCAAAGTGTTTTAGTTTGTGTCTTTGTTAGTTTGTTATTAATATGTGTTACTTTAGAAATGAACATTTCAATTGAAGATGAGAAAGACATGGCAAATTACTTTTAAATAAATGTATTTAAAAATAATAAATATATATTATTTCACATAATAGTAACCAACCAAATTGCTGGGTTTTTTTTATATTTTAATGTGGCCTTTCTTGTTTGTTTATATTATATCTGTATCAGTTTAGAATTTGAGACTTTGAAGGTACTACTCATATCACTCCTATATAGCTGTCACTAACTTTCTTCTCTCTTGCTTTGGGTCACTGTGTTCACAGCCTTAATGGTCATGACTCTGAAAGCCCCAGAATGATCATGACTGGCAATGATTGCTAAAGGTGTCACTATTACGGGATTTCATTTGAATTGCAAGAGTGTTATGCATAGTAAATGTTCCTCCATGTTTGTACCAGGGCAATCAGAGCTTGATGTCAAAGGAGCTACTGGTTTGGCTAATGGTTTATTTTTGTATTGCTGCCCAAGATATTAGCCTGGTTTCCTTTGGTATACAAAACACTAGATCAACTATGCGTATTTACATCGTGTATTTTTTTCTGGAAGTCAAATCTCTTACCTTCAGTCTTTAAAAAATATTCTGTTACATAAATTGTAAAAATATGTTTTTCTTTCAGATTTCGTTCAACCCTTTCAGCTTTTATTTGCAATGTCTTGTACCTAGACTCAAACATTATCCATGGAAAATAGGCAAGAATATAATTTGAGAGAGTATATGTGAATTTCTACTCAATAATTTTCCTTACAAATTGAGCATCAAAATAAATAATGCCACATTGTGTAATACCACTCATTAAACAAAACAATAACCCATTAAATAGAAAGATAAGGAAACAAGGAAGGAAAAAAGGAAGAAAAGAAGGAAGGGGAAAAAGGGGGGGAGGGCAGATAAAAAGGAAATAAAGGAAAGATCTCTCTAATAGCAGAAGTTAAAATTGTATATAAGTGTGTGTGTGTGTATACCAAAAAAATCCTCAAATATTTCAAATTTGATAAACAACAGAATTTTTTTATAATCTCAAGTTAGATACCTACAGCAAGCTTATTCATTAATTGCACTTATTAATTAACATTACAGGAAAAAACTGTGGTCACCTTCTTAATTAAGTGATAAAAGCTAATGTTACCAATACTGGATGAAAAGCACATTATACATATGTCTTCAGCTATGATGTGCTGAGAAGGACACAGCACCAAAGGTATGGTATGCCTGACAAACAGCATAACATGAATCTAATCTTTAGGAAATATCAGAAAAGGTCAATTTAGAGAAATTGCAAAAGATAACTGGCCTGTACTTTTTAACAATGTCAAGGTTAAGAAACAGAAATTAAATCTGTGGAAATGTTCCAGATTAATAGATGCTTAAAAGATATGACAGCTAAATACCATATGTGATTCTGCACATAATCCTGGAAGCAGCAACTGTAAACTATAAAGGTCATTATTGGAACAATTGATATTTAAATATGGATTACAGGTTACATTGGTGGTGTTTCAATGTTAAATTTTCTAGCATTTTACATTTCTGTTGTTATGTAAGAAAATTCCCTTTTTCTTTAAACATACAAACTGAAGTATTTAGGGGTAAAGGGGTCCAGCACATCCAAGGTGCTCTCAAGAGGTTCTGAAAAACAAACATATGTATACATGTAAACTTATGAATAGAGAGAATGAGATAAAATGTTAACAACTATAAAACTGGGTAAATGTTCTAAGAAAATTAATTGTATTATTCTTGCAATGACCATGTAAGTTTAAAGTTGTAGCAAATCAAAAGATTTGAAAAGCAATCTCCCTTCCTGTATATCTTTTCATACTGGTTCATCGTTCTCAGAAAAATTTGTGACTCTTGGTCTCCTGGTCCTGTAAAATATTCCCAAGAAACTTCATTTTGTTAAGTGAATTGGTCCATTAATATATTACAGGATGGTCACATAACATTTAAAAGGCAGTCTATCCCATCAAATTTAACTGAAATAAAAATAAAATTTATTTCATTATTAAATATTTAAGGGTTCAATGTGCTAAGAAAAAGATACAAGTGAATTTGAAGGATTTTCTACAGAGGAGACAATGAAGGATACATTCAGTCAACATTTCTAGGCCTTATTCTCCCAACTACTTTAATACGAAATTAGCTTTGTGTTTTGTGCGTTTTTCTCCAGTGTATTGTTGGTTATAAATCCCATGTTTTGGCTATGTTTTTTTCATAGTGAAATATGTTGTGTCTTGAAATAAAAAATTGCTGTTTTATTGAAAAGATATTTCCCAGAGGCACTTTGATCCTTCATTCAAATAGATCCCTAGAAATATGATTACATAGGTCTTCCTTATAAAACACGTATGCATACATAAATATCCTACATTTTGTGATAAAAATGTAGTTAAGTGAAAAGAAAAAGAGGCTAATATCCTGTCATGCATAGTTAGTAGATATCTTATACTAATGTCCTAGATTAGGAGATAATATTATATAATTTTAAAATGTTTTATTGTAGAATAGTGATTAAAAATGTATCGTATATAGCTAGCATTCAACATTAGGTCCTATTATGTATTCTGGCTGAAAATGTAAATAACTAAGCATATAGTAAACAAAAAGTTTTCTCTTCCCTCTCAAATTAATAAAAAGTAGTCTCTTTTTTTATCAATTCTGGTTTCCCCCATGAAGGGAAATTAATTGAGCTTAAAATTTCTAATTAAAGGAAAACATTCTCAATTACTTAGTTTTACTGTGTCTTGATTTTATCCTAAATTAATACTATGTTATAGAAGTTACATTTAGAAAAGTAAGATGTTAAATTCCTGTTTGTTAGCATTGCAATGTATTTTCATATTTGGTATAATAAAATACGTACATCATAATAGTTATATGTATATTGACACTATAATAATAATTATTATTATTATTATTGAGACAGAGTCTGCTGTGTCGCCCAGGCTGGTGTGGAGTGGCATGATCTCCGCTCACTGCAAGCTGTGCCTCCCAGGTTCACGTCATTCTCCTGCCTCAGCCGCCCGAGTAGCTGGGACTGTAGGTGCCCGCCACCATGCCCGGCTAATTTTTTGTATTTTTAGTAGAGATGGGGTTTCACTGTGTTAGCCAGGATGGTCTCAATCTCCTGATCTTGTGATCTGCCTGCCTCAGCCTCCCAAAGTGCTGGAATTGCACGCATGAGCCATCGCTCCCGGCTGACATTATAATTATTTTATAAAATAGATAATATGGCTGTTTTTTATCTTGGTAAAGCAAAAAAGAGTGTTGTTGGTTTGTTAAAGTGAATGCCTGAAACAAAAATGTATCTTCAAGTGACCTATTTCTTTGTTTTAGTATTTTTAATGGTTAAAATTCGTTCGATACACTTTTTACCATTTCACAAATATTGACCATTTTATATGCATAATAACCCTATGAGATAATTACATTTATTATCTTAATTTTAAAGATTTGGAAGAGGCAGCCCAATGACTTTAATCAACTTGTCCAGAATCCCATGCCTGTTTTGCTTCCCAACAAGAAGACAGCTAAACACCATATTATTAGTTTTATTTCTAGAAGATGTGACAAATATATTTAATAGTAAATACAGAAGACATTCAGTTTAAAGCTATAATTGTAAATGATATAACCTCAGCCCCCATAATATTAACAACATTTTTATGTGGTAAAGATGTTTTGGAAAGAATTCTACAGGTCACTGAAACTAAAAAATGCTACCCCTTCCCCTCTTTGTCTTAACAATTGAACTTAAATCTTAGTGATAAAAGTTTAGTTTCTAAATTGTAGTAAGTAAACTTGATTTAAATTATTTCAATGTTATAATTTATAAATAAGGCATTTCATGGCAAACCATGTAAATCAATTAGTACAACTTACAGCACTATTGTAGCCAGCAGAACTTGGTTTAAAATAGCATATGACAATTTATGCATTTTTTTTCAGGTGAGTGATGTGTGTAGCGAAAAATGCATCATAAAGCATGCGAATTCATAACTGGAACTACTAGTTTCACCAGGCTCAGCAGCTCAGTTCCTACCATGAAATATTAGACAAACACCCAATTAGTCAAGAAAGATATGCATAGGTTTTATTAAAATCTTCGTCCCATTATTTCATTTGTAAACTCTTGTCCATTCTCTTTTAGGTACATTAAATGTACATGTTATTTAATTAACAGGCCAATAATCCAATTAATCTCAATAACCAAATTCAAATGGTCAATGAATTTGAATAGACATTTCTCCAAGTCAAAGATACAAATGATTAATAAACACATGAAAATAATACTAGGCATCATTAGTCATTAGAGAGGTTAAGATGCAAATGAAATACCATTTTAAATCCACTAGGATGGCTAAATAAAAGTGACTGATGATAACAAGTGTTTGTGTTGATATGAAGAAATTAGCACTCTCTTATACTGTGATTTACAATGTGAGATAGTGCAGCCACTTTGAAAATCATTTGACAGTTTCTCAACAAGTTAAACATAGAGTTAATAGAGCCCAACATTTCCTTTTATAGTTATATACCAAAAACAAATGAAAATATTTTTCTAGTAAATAACTGTACAGGAACTTTTATACTAGCATCTGTAACAATGGAAAGGGGGAAATACCTCAACAGCATATCAAATAGTGCATAAACAAGATATAATTAACCCTTGAAAAACAGAGGTTACTGCAGGGGTTTTATATTAGTCTGTTCTCATCCTGCTGTAATGACATACCAAAGACTGACTCATTTATAAAAGAAAGAATTTTAATTGACTCACAGTTCAGCATGCCTGGGGAGGCCTCAGGAAACTTACAATCATGGCAGAAGGGGAAGCAAACATGGGCTTCTTCACATGGTGGCAAGAGAGAGAATGAGAACAGAGCAAAGGGGCAAGCCCCTTATAAAACCATCAAATCTCGTGAGAACTTACTATCTGCAGAATAGCATGGGGGAACTGCCCATATGACTCAATTAGCTTCCACACGTGGGGTTTATGGGAGCTACAATTCAAGATGAGGTTTGAGTGGGGACACAGCCAAACCATGTCATTCTGCTTCGGCCCCTCCCAAATATCATGTTCTCACAATTCAAAACACAATTATGTCTTTCCAACAATCTCTCAACGTCTTAACTCATTCCAGCATTAACCCAAAAGTCCAAGTCCAAAGTCTCATCAGAGACAAGCCAAGTCCCTTCCATGTGTGAGCCTTAAAATTCCAAAATGATGTCCTTTAACTCTATGTCTCACACCCATGTCATGCTGACGTAAGAGTTGGGCTCCCATTGCCTTGGGCAGCTCTGCCCCTGTGGCTTTGCAGGGTGCAGCCCCCCTCCTGGCTGCTTTCACAGGCTGGCATTGACTGTTTGCAGCTTTTTTAGCCACATGATGAAAACTGTCAGTGGATCTACTATTCTGGGGTCTGTAGGATGGTGGCCATCCTCTCACAGCTCTATTAGGCAGTTTCCAGTGGGAACTCTGTGTGATGGCTCCAACCTCACATCTCCCTTTCACACTGCCCTGGCAGAGGTTCTCCATGAGCGCTCCACCCCTGTAACAGACTTCTGCTAGGATATCCAGGTGTTTTCATACATGCTCTGAAATCTAGGAAGAGGTTCCCAAACCTCAATTATTGACTTCTATGCACCCACAGGCCCAACACCACATGAAAGCTGCCATGGCTTAGGGCTTGCACCCTCTGAAGCAATGGCCTGAGCTGTATGTTGGCGCCTTTTAGCCATGGCTTGAGCTAAAGTAGCTGGGATGCAGGGCACCCATGTCCTGAGGCTGCACAGAGCAGGGGGGGCCTGGCCCTGTTCCACAAAACCATTATTCCATCCTAAGACTCTGGGCCTATGGTACGAGGGCTTGTCATGAAGGTGTCTTACATGCCCTGGAGACATGCTCCCCATTGTTGTGGTGATTAACATTCTGCTCCTCATTGTTTCTTATGCAAATATCTGCAGCAGGCTTGAACTTCTCCCCAGAAAATGGGTTTTTCTGTTATATTTCATCATTAGGCTGCAAATCTTACAAACTTTTATACTCTGCTTCCTCTTGAACCCTTTGCCACTTAGAAATTTCTTCTGCCAGATATCCTAAATCATATGTCTCAAGTTCAAAATTCCACAGATCTCTTGTATAAGGACAAAATGCCACCAGTCTCTTTGCTAAAGCATAAAAAGAGACAACTTTGCTTCAGTTCCCAACAAGGTCCTCATCTCCATCTGAGACCACCTCAGCCTAGACTTCATTGACCATATTACTATCAGCATTTTGGTCAATGCGATTTAACAAGTCTCTAGGAAGTTCTTAACTTTCCCACATTTTCCTGTCTTCTTCTGAGCTCTAAAAATGTTCCAACCTTTTCCTGTTACCCAGTTCCAAACTTGCTTTCACATTTTTGAGTATCCTTATAGCAGTGCCCCACTCCTCCTGGTACCAATTTACTGCATTAGTTTGTTCTCATGCTGCCATAAAGACATATATGAGACTGGGTAATTTATAAAAGAAAGAGGTTTAATTGACTCACAGTTCAGCATGGTTGGGGAGGCCTCAGGAAACTTATAATCCTGGCAAAAGGGAAAGCAAACATGTCCTTCACGTGGTGGCAGAAGGAAAAATGAGAACTGAGTGAAGGCAGAGGCCTCTCATAAAGCCATCAGATCTCATGAGAACTTATTCACTATCATGAGACTAGCATAGGGGAAACTGCTCCCATGATTCAATTACTTCCCTCTGGGTCCCTCCCATGACATGTGGGGATTATAGGAACTACAATTCAAGATGAGATTTGGGTGGCGACACAGCCAAACCATATGAGGTTCCCTTACATGCCCATTTTTTTTTCAACCAATGTGATTCTAAAATACAGTATTCACTGAATGAGAAACCTGCATACATGGAGGGCCTACTTTTGAATATATGGGTTTTGCAGTGCCTACAGCAGGACTTGAGTATGTATAAATTGTGCTACACATGGGAGTCCTGGAACAATTCCCTGCATATATCAAGGCACTTGTATAATGTATATCCAAACAACTGAATATTATTTGGCATTGAAAAAAATGAAGTATTGATGCATGGAGAAAATTTGATAATATTATGCTAAGTGCAAGAACTCAGTCACAAAAGATGAGATATTGACTGATTTCATTTACATTAAATGTCCAGAACATGCAAGTATATAGGCTAAAGAGGAGATTAATGGTTGGTAGGGAATAGAAGGGAGTGAGGAGCTGGGGAGTGACTGTTATCGGTACAGAGTTGCTTTCAGGAAGTAAGATATGCAGAAAAATATATTTCAATGCTGGCTACATAACTCTGTGGATATTATAAAAACCATTTCATGATATATTCTACATAAATAAATGAAATGTCATGTTGATGTTAGTGTAGCCTACAAAGACGTCTTTTGGTGGTAGAGCAGACAGGATAGCCATTGCAAATAGAGAGAGATATCAAGCAGATATTTTGCTGCTTTATGACTATTATCTCAACCTAATTAATAGTAGCATCCCCTTTTACTTTCAAGAGTTTCCTGAATTAGGTGATGCATGACATGATAACTAAGTGGATAAAATTATGTCCTTTCCTAGATAAGGAAGAAAAGTACAGAAGGAGGTTGAATGTAATGATCAAGAGATCTCTTTGGTCTGTTCAGTTTAAGATGTCTATTAGACATTTTTTGGGAAATGTTAGATAAGTTGTTATACATGCAGTTTGGAAATCCAGTGGAGCTAATTTGGAGCTTGGGCATTTTCCAAAATCATATTTGGTCAATAAAACATTGCATGAAACAAAAGGACTAAAGTACTAAATTTTGAATAATAAAGAAGTATGTCTAAATAGTGGTGATAAATATAAATACAATATTGATTTAAATGATGAAATTCTTTTTTATACCTCAACATTTAAATGATAAAATGAGGTATGACACTGAGTAATTCAAGATCAAGTTTATGAAGAGCATTGGTGAACTCCTCAAGAATGTCCATTGGTATACAACACTATTTTTCCCTACACCTATAATATCCCCAGTTACACAGAGAATGGATGACTTGGAATTGCATTTCCCAGAAGCGTTTGACACCACTATCCAAGTTTAAATTCTGCCAAAGAAAAGCATGTGCTTGAGATTTGGAAGGTAAAATAGAAATCAGGAGTCATTTTCTTCCTCCAGCTGTGGCTAGCAGAGGAGTGAGTTTTAGCAGGTGTGGGGATTTGCAGCAGTCTCCAGACTTTACTCTGCAAATTACTCCTTTCAGTTCTTAGCTACTTGTGTCTGTGAGAAGTTAAATAAAATATTGAACAATCTAATTTAACTGAATTTTAAAGAAATAATTCCCTATAGCAACATATCAATTATTTTTAAAGTATTATGCTGATATACTTGGATATATAACAATATAATATACATCTTTATTAACCTGAAAAGAACCTTTATAATTTTAAGTCATTCCTTATAATCTTAACAAGTTAGTAATTTACTTATTTAATAATATCATAAATAATTAATATAATGTAATAGGGAATATTAGTCTGTAGCATGCAGATAATTTTGGGAAATATTATCACACTGCTTTAATATTTTACATAACATACCATGTTTTAACATGTTACATGATTCACGATTCACTGCAAAAACTACACGGGGACCTTAGACCTCCTATCTAAAACCAAGTACCCATACATGTCCCTGAAACATTCAGTTATTTCCTGCAGATGTTATGGACCAAAAAACAATTATGATACACTTGCTCGTGTTTTTATTTCTTATCTCTGATTTTGCTACAAGCTATATATATAAAAATATTTTTTAAATATCTGTATACAAAGAATTAAAACAGGGCAATTGCCATATAATCATCATTCTTTTAAAACTGTAATTCAAAATGGTCATATTAAGAATATCTCATATAAAGTCATGTGTCATGCACTACTGAAATGATAAAGACAAAAGCCAAGTCCAGAGTTTATTGTGGGAGATCAGGTCCTTAATGTGTGGTATCCCTAGGATACATTCTCCACATAATTTTGTAAATTTCAATTGAAAATGTAAATGTTATTAAGTAACAAAATAATTATTAGAACTTTCAAAAATATTGCTGTTCATTTTTTTCTAAAATTGTTTATTTAAATGTACAAGAATAGGACTTTAAGACATTTTAAAATATTTCAAAATCTACCATACTAACATTGCTTCATGGCTCATTCAATGCAAGCAAGAGAAAGATAAATGGTTCAAAATACAAAAGAAAATACCACTTTTAGGAATGCAAAAATCTAAAGGATTAAATCATTTTAATCAGTGCAGAACTTTAGAGTTAGAATGTTTCATAAATATTATATTGTCCTTAAGTCATTTGTCTCCTAATATAAACAAATAACAATAGACAAGTTGAATTTATTGTCTCCATTGATAAGGGAAAACACGATGTTTCAAAGCTCTGTCAGTATCTCTGAGAAGGTAAACTCTGAATCTAGTGAGATTTGGAAGTTCAATTAAAGGAGCGTGGTTCAAGGAGAGGACTTGATTGGGTTTGGTAAAGCTAATAAAACCAACATAGGATTGTTGGGAATGTATGAAAAGGATTTTAAGAGGAGGAATTTATAGCAACTTAGCCCCCAAATTGTTGATACTTTCGGTTGAGGAGTCATAAGTCTTTCAGA
Organism: Gorilla gorilla gorilla; assembly: GCF_029281585.2. Lineage (NCBI taxonomy): Eukaryota > Metazoa > Chordata > Mammalia > Primates > Hominidae > Gorilla > Gorilla gorilla. The sequence continues at coordinate 101,569,423 of NC_073238.2, read as the reverse complement.
AACTTTCTATAATGAATATGCAAACCATTCTTCTTGGGAAGGATCATTTAGGAAAATTAAAATAATGCTAATGAAGACCCTGGAATAGTAGAATTATGTTAATATAGACAGTAAAGCATGGTTTATGTTGTCAGTGTCTAGGCTGAGTGTTTGGGTAGGTAGTTTTGTTTTTGAATGACATCATTAAGATTAATGTGCACATAATCATAGAAATGTATCATTTAAATACTAGCAATCTGAAAACTGGACTTTTAATAGTTTGCAATGACAAATAAATGAAATAAATGCCCTCACAGTATCTCTTCAACCAACAATGGAGCAGCTTGTGCACCTACTTAACATTCACATAGTCCCTTTGGAGACCACTATATTGCCAGAAAACCAACTGAGGCCAAAGGAATTTCAAAGCTTTCTCCAAGGTTATTGATCAGGAGTAAAGATTAGACATATTACTGCTGCTTTTTTAAAATATAGATTCTGACCAGCCAGGCTCAGATGGGGAACATAAAGATAAGAGAAAGATACAAAACTAATATTCCATAGAGTTATAAAAATTTAATTTACCAGCCCAGAAATGAGAAATATTTGTTAAATTATTTGAGAAGATATGTAATCATTATTTTAATTTTAATTTTGAGTAACTCGCTTTTCTATATATGCTCTATATGCTCTCACAAATTTAATGGAAATAAATAATGGACATTAGTTATCACATAGTTTCCATAGTTGAAGTGTATGGGCATGGCAAAACTGGATCTACTACTGGGGCATTCATCACTGCAATAAGGTGTCAGGGCTGGGGACTCATCTGAGGTTCTAGGTCATCTCCAAGCTCCAAGCTTACACAGTATTGGTAGAATGAATTTCCTCAAAGCCTTGTATATCAGAGAAGAGTTTTGCTTCTTCAAAGACAGCAGAAAAAAATCTCTGATTTTCAGACTGTCTTTTAAAGGGCTAGCCTGATTAGGTCAAGCCTAACGAGGATAATTTACTTTCTATTAACTTAAAGTCAACTTATTAGGGGCCTTTATTAAATTTTCAAAATCCTTTTACCTTGGCTATACTCCAACAAAACATGGTCACAGGAGTGCTATTCCTTCACCTTTGTCATATTCTATTGGTTAAAACCAAGTTAGACTGCACACAGTGGCTCAAGCCTATAATCCCAGCACTTTGGGAGGCTGAGACGGGCAGATCACAAGGTCAGGAGATCGAGACTATCCTGGCCAACTTGGTGAAACCCTGTCTCTACTAAAAACACAAAAATTAACTGGGTGTGATGGCGCATTATCTGTAATCCGAGCTACTCAGGAGGCTGAGAGACAAGAATCCCTTGAATCCAGGAGGTGGAGTTTGGAGTGAGCACTGCACTTCAGCCTGGTGACACAGTGAGACTCCATCTCAAAAAAATACAGGACCTGTTCATTTAAGAGAAACATTGGAGTCATGTTACAGTTTGGCCTATCACAAAAATCATTACTGCTTTTAAAGTATTTATTAGAAAGGTATAACTTATTCAAGATAAGCTATTAGCCATGACTTACATATATATATATTTTTTAAATAAATTTTGATTTATTTTCCTATTATATCAAGGGACTACTTCTAGGACACAACTTCAGCTTTGTAATTCCTCACTAGTTTAATGGGTTGAATTATCCAGATTTCTTTCATTCTTTTTTTTTTTTTTTTTTTTTTTGACGGAGTTTCGATCTTGTTGCCCAGGCTGGAGTGCAATGGTATGATATCAGCTTACCACAACCTCCACCTCCAGGGTTCAAGCGATTCTCCTGCCTCAGCCTCCCAAGTGGCTGGGATTACAGGCACGTGCCACCATGCCCGGCTAATTTTGTATTTTTAGTAGAGATGGGGTTTCTCCTTGTTGGTCAGGCTGGTCTTGAGCTCCTAACCTCAGGTGATCCACCCGCCTTTTCCTCCCAAAGTGCTGGGATTACAGGCATGAGTCACTGCGCACGGCCCCAGATCTATTTCTTTTTCACTGTAGTAGTGAGTCAGACACATTAGTATAAACTGTTTCAAGAACACATTGGTCTATATTGAGTACAAGTTACTGTAATGACTCACAGGGGTCTATCCTACCTTTAGAAAGAAAAGTAATTTTTCATAATGGGCAAATGCATGAATTAATAATTTTTGATGGTTTTATACAATGCTACTATGAATATTTTCACATATGTGTAACCACGTTTATAGGTGATACCTGGGAGTGGAATACTTGCGTCTCAGAATATATACATATTCACACTCATCAAATATGCAAATAGTACTCCAAGGTTGTTAATCCAATTATACCTCAACTAGTGATGCATAAAAGTTCTCACTACTCCACATGCCCCCACAAGCTTTGGCTTTGCAGAATTTCTTGTCTTGTGAACTTAAATGTTATGGGTATTTCTTGGCATATCCTTGATTGTTAGGTTCTATTTTCTCTGTTTTTAATGATATTAAGCATTATGTTTCTCATTTTATATTTATATTTGAGAACTGCCTATTTAAGTCTTTTGCCCATTCATTTACACAATTCTCTATGTTTCTCTGTACTGAGAGATGTGAGCCTTTTATGTATTATCTATCAAAAATTTAACTGCTTACATGTACGGCATGCATTATCCCTAGCTGGTGATTTAGATTTACTATTCTACTTATATTTTCATTGAAAAAGATTTTTTTCCTAACTTTTAAGGTAATATAGTCAAATTTCAAATATTTTTCTCCATAGTGATTTTGTGTTTGTTGAAAAACAGAAAAAAGACCTGTCTCTGGCCAGGCACGGTGGCTCAGGCCTGTAATCCCAGCACTTTGGGAGGCCGAGGTGGATGGATCACAAGGTCAGGAGATTGAGACCATCCTGGCTAACACACAGTGAAACCCTGTCTCTATTAAAAATACAAAAATTTAGCCGGGCGTGGTGGCGGGTGCCTGTAGTCCCAGCTACTCAGGAGGCTGAGGCGGGAGAATGGCATGAACCCAGGAGGCGGAGCTTGCAGTGAGCCGAGATCACGCCACTGCATTCCAGCCTGGGTGACAGAGCGAGACTCTGTCTCAAAAAAAAAAAAAAAAAGACCTGTTCCCTGTCCCCCTTTAAGTCATGTCAATTGTGTTTTATTTATTTAAAAGATTATTTCACTTTTAACACTTAGATCTTTAATCTACTGAAATTATTTTACTGTAAAAGTGAAAGTGTAGTTCATTTATTTTCATATGGATTCCCGATTCAACAAACACCATTAGTGAAACTTCTATAATATACACTACTCTTTTTGAAAACCACCCTTTTCTATATATTACGTGACCAGATGGCTTAGTCCTTTTGGGCCACTATAACAAAATACCATAAACGGGGTGACTTTTAAACAACAGAACTTTATTCCATACAGTTCTGGAGGCCAGGAATGCCAAGATAAAAGCATCACCAGATTCAATGTCCGATGAGGAATTTCTGATTCATAGACAGTATTTGGTAGCTGTGTCTTCACAATGAGAAGGGGTGAATTAGCTCTCTGGTGTCTATAAGTGCACTATTCCCATTATAAGAGTCCTAATCCTATGACCTAGTCACTCCCCAATGCCTTTACATCTTAATACTATTACCTTGGGATTAGATTTCAACACTGAAAATTTGAGGTAGATGCGAACGTTCATACAACAGCACAGACGTGAGAGTATATTTTTATATACTTTTTAATCTATGCTAAGGTTAGTACCATACCTTCCTAATATAAATTTATATTAATGATTTGTTTCTAATAGAACATTTTTCCCACTTTGTTATTTTTATTCAAATTGTCGTATACATAATATAACCAATATAATAATGTCTATGAGAAAGAGTTGGAATAGTGAAAAAGCCAAATGTTATCTAATTCATTTCAAGATTTGATATGTATTTCTAAAACTGCACCGAATATATACAGATTTCTTTTCAAGAGGGAAACTACAAATAAAAAACTTAAACATTGAAGTTGTAGATACAATATTTTATAGTAAATAATTTATGTTACAGGTAGTATTTGAAAATTAATGTTGGGAGAATTATATAATTGTACTAGTCTTTTTTTAACACCTACATACAAAATGATATGGGAAGAAGTTACATAAAAATTGAGTAAAAATAAAGCAAATATTTTTTTGTTTGCATTTTAATAATCTACTCTTAATTATTCATACATACACTTATTTTAAATCTCTTCAATTTAATGTAATTTTATGATTTTTACATATACTTATTAAATTTTTTTTATAAAAAGTACTGTTAAGGCAACATTATATATTTGTAAGGTGAAAAACATTTGCTTTTGCATGTTCATTAGCCACCAGAAATTCTTCTCTTGCATTAACTCATAAAGTTCTCACAACCAATGTTTGAAGTCTGAATTCTCATTACCATTTAAAATAATAATGTTGAAGTACACGGGAGTTAATTAAATTGCTAAGTTTTATATGAATGTTTTAGTGCAGATCTGTGATTCATGCTAAGGTCTTTTTATCTGCATTTTGTACTTTTTGCCTTAGTAACCATCTAACCAAAAAAAAAAAAAATGCTGCATTTAAAATATTTGTTTTTTCAGTATTTATACCTACAAAAAGCAATATTGTTTTTATTTTTGTATTTTTAACATAACTTTTTTTTGTTTTTCTTAACCTAGGATCTGTGACTCAATTTTTTTTTCAGCTTTTATTTTAGGTTCAGAGGTACATGTGCAGGTTTATTAATACAAGCAAACTCATGTTATGGTGGTTTGTTATACAGACCATTTTGTCACCCAGGTACTAAGCATAGTACCCAATAGTAAGTTTCCTGATCCTCTCCCTGCTCCCAATCCCCTCGCTCAAATAGGTCTCAGTGTTGGCTGTTTCCTTTTTCATGCCCATTGGTTCTCATTATTTAGCTCCCACTTATAAGTCAGAACATACATATTTTTTTTCTGTTCCTCCATTAGTTTACTAACAATAATGACCTCCAACTCCATCCATGTTCTTGCAAAGGACATGATCTCATTCTTTTTTATGGCTGCATAGTATTTCATGAGGTATATGTACCACATATTCCTTATCCAGTCTACCATCAATGGACATTTAGGTTGAGTCCATGTCTTTGCCATTGTGAACAGTGCTACAATGAACATATGTGCACATGTCTTTATGGTGCAATTTTTTTTTTTTTTTGAGATAGACTCTCACTCTGTCGCCCAGGCTGGAGTGCAGTGGCTCAATCTCGGCTCACTGCAACCTCTGCTTCCCGAGTTCAAGTGATTCTCCTGCCTCAGCCTCCCAGGTAGCTGGGATTACAGGTGCCCACCACCATGCTCGGCTAATTTTTTAAATTTTATTAGAAACGAGGTTTCACCATATTGGCCAGGTTGATCTCAAACTCCTGAACTTGTGATTTGCCCGCCTCGTCCTCCCAAAGGGCTGGAATTACAAGTGTGAGCCACTGTGCCTGGCTATTGTATAATGTTTTGTATTCCTTTGGGTATATACCCAGTAATGAGATTTCTGGGTCAAATGGTAACTTTATTTTTAGTTATTTCAGAAATAAGCACCCTGCTTTCCACAATAGTTGAACTAATTTACACTCCCACCAGCAGTGTGTAAGTGTTCCCTTTTCTCTATAACCTTGACAGAAACTGTTATTTTTTTTGACTTTTTAAAAAATAGCTATTCTGACTGGTATGAGATGGTATCTCATTGTGATTTTGATTTGTATTTCTCTAATGATTAGTGATATCGAGCATTTTTATATGCTTGTTTGCTACATTTATATCTCCTTGTGAAAAGTGTCTGTTCTTATCCTTTGCTTACTTTTTAATGGAGAGTTGTTATTTGCTTATAAATTTAAGTTCTTTACATATTTTGGATATGAGACCTTTGTCAGATGCATAGTTTGCAAATATTTTCTCCCATTCTGAAGATTATGTGTTTACTCTCTTGATAGTTTGTTTTGCTATGCAGAAGCACTTTAGTTTAATTAGATCTCATTTGTCAATTTTTACTTTTGTTGCAATTGCCTTTGGTGTCTTTGTCATGAAATCTTTGCCAGTTTTTATGTCCAGAATGATTATTCCTTTCAGGGTTTTTATAGTTTTAGGTTTTACATTTTAGTCTTTATTTTGAGTTGATTTTTGTATATAGTGTAAGGAAGGGGTTCAGTTTGTCTTCTGCAGATGGCTAGCCAGTTATCTCAGCACCATTTATTGAATATGGCAGAGTCCTTGCCTCATTGCTTGTTTTTGTCAGGTTTGCCAAAGATCAGATGTGTGGCCTTATTTCTGGGGTCTCTATTCATTTGTATTGGTCTATGTGTCTGTTTTGGTACCATTTTCATGCTGTTTTGGTTACTGAAGCCCTGTATTATAGTTTGAAATTGAGTAATGTGATGCTTCCAGCTTTGTTCTTTTTGCTTAGGATTGCCTTGGCTATTCAGGCTCTTTTTGGTTCCATATGAATTTTAAAATAGTTTTTTCTAGTTCTGTGAAGAATGTCATAGGTAGCTTGATAGGAATAACATTGAATCTGTAAATTGCTTTGGGCAGCAAGACCATTTTAGCAATATTGATTCTTCCTATCCATAAGCATGGAATGTGTTTTCATTTGTTTGTGTCATCTCTGATTTCTTTCAGCAGTGTTTTGTAATTTTAATTGTCGAGATCTTTCACCCCTGGCTAACTGTATTTTTAGATATTTTATTCCTTTTGTGGCACTTGTGAATGGGATTGTGTTCCTGATTTGGCTCTCAGCTTGGATGTTGTTGGCATATAGAAATGCTACTGATTTTTGTAAATTAATTTTGTATACTGAAATTTTGCTGAAGTTATGTATAAGATTAAGGAGCTTCTGGGCAGAGACTATGGGGTTTTCTAGCTACAGAATCATGTCTTCTGCAGTCAGGGGTAGTTTAACTTCCTCTATTCCTAACTGGATGCCTTTCATTTCTTTCTCTTGCCTGATTGCCCCAGTCAGGACTTCCTATACTATATTGAATAGAAGTGGTGAGGACTTCCAATACTATATTGAATAGTGTTGTCTGGATTTTTTGCTGGTTTTCAAGGGGAATGCTTCCAGTTTTGCCCATTCAGTATGATTTTGGCTGTGGGTTTGTCATAGATGGCTCTTATTGTTTTGAAGTACTTTCCTTCTATGCCTAGTTTATTGAGGATTTTTAACATGAAAGGATATTGTATTTTATCAGAAGCGTTTTCTGCATGTATTGAGATAATCATGTGTTTCTTCTCTTTGTTTATGTGATGAATCACGTTTATTGATTTACATTAGTTGAATCAACCTGTTATCCCAGGGATAAAGCCTAATTAATTTACCGTGGTGAATTAGCTTTTTGATGTGCTGTTGGATTCGATTTGCTAGGATTTTCTGAGAATTTTTGCATTGTGTTCATCAAGAATACTGGCCTGAAGTTTGCTCTTTTTTGTTGTTTCTCTTTGCCAAGTTTTAGTATAAGGATGATGCTGGCCTCACAGAATGAGTTGGGGAGGAGCTCCTCTTCCTCAGATTTTTTGGAATAGTTTCAGTAGGAATGGTACCAGCTCTCCTTTTTATATCTGGTAGCATTCAGCTAGGAATCAGTCTGATCCTGGGCTTTTTGATTGGTAGGCTATTTATTGCTGATTCACCTTGGAGTTCATTATTGGTCTGTTTAGGGATTCAGTTTCTTCCTGGGTTAAGTCTTGGGAGAGTGTACGTGTCCAGGAATTTATCCATTTTTTCTAATTTGTGTGCCTAGAGATGTTCATCGCAGTCTTTGATGGTTATTTGTATTTCTGTGGGGTCAGTGGTAATATCCCCTTTGTCATTTCTAATTGTGTTTGTTCGAATTGTCTCTCTTTTTTTCTTTATTAGTCCAGCTAGTAATCTGTCTTCTTATTAATTTTTTTAAATAACAAACGCCTGGATTTGCTGATGTTTTGAATGTTTACTTTTTTCTGCATGTGTGTCTCAATCGCCTTCAGTTCAGCTCTGATTTTGGTTATTTCTTATCTTCTGCTAGTTTTTGGGTTGGTTTGCTGTTGCTTCTCTAGTTCTAGTTGTGATTTTAGATGGTTAATTTGAGATCTTTCTAACATTTTGAGGTAGAGGTTTAGGTTTAATTTTCCTCTTAAGACTTCCTTATCAGTGCCAGAGATTCCGGTGTATTGTATGTTTGTTCTCAGTAGTTTCAAAGGACTTCTTGATTTCTGCCTTAATTTCATTATTTGCCCAAAAGTCACTCAAGAACAGGGTGTTTAATTTCCAAGTAAATGTATGGTTTGAGTGATTTTCTTTGTATTGAATTATATTTTTATTGTGCTGTGGTCTAAGAGTGTGGTGGTATAATTTTGATTCTTATGAATTTGCTGAGGATTATTTTATGTTAGATTGTGTGGTCGATTTTAGAGTATGTGCCATTTGGTGATGAGAAGAATATATATTCTGTTGCTTTGGGATAAAGAGTTCTACAGATGTCTATTAGGTCCATTTGATCAAATTTCAGTTCAAGTCCTGAATATCTTTGTTAATTTTCTGTCTTGATGATCTGTCTAATACTGTCAATGAGGTGTTGAATTCTCCCACTGTTATTGTTAGGGAGTCTAAGTTTCTTCATATGTCCCTGAGAACTTGCTTCATGAATCTGGGTGCTTCTGTGTTGAATGCATATATATTTAGGATAGTTAGGGCTTCTCGTTGAATTAAACCCTTTACCATTACGTAATGCCCTTCTTTGTCTTTTTTGATCTTTGTTGGTTTAAAGTCTGTTTTGTCTGAAATTAGGATTGCAACCCCAGTTTTATCTGATTTCCATTTGATTGGTAGATTTTTCTCCATTCCCTTATTTGGAGCCTCTGGATGTCATTGCATGTGAAATGGGTCTCTTGAAACAGCATACCACTGTGTCCTGCTTCTTTTTCCAGCTTGCCACTCTGTGCCTTTTAATTGGCATGTTTAGCCCATTTAAATTCAAAGTTAGTATTGATATGTGTAAATTTGATCCTGTCATCATGTTATTCACTGTTTTTTTGCAGGCTTGTTTGTGGGGTTGTTTATATTGTCATTGATCTGTGTACTTAAGAGTGTTTTTGTATTGGCTGGTAACCATCTTTCCTTTTCGTATTTAGTGGTCTTTTCAGAAGCTCTTGTAAGGCAGGTCTGGTGGTAACAAAGTCCCTAAGCACTTGTTTGTCTGAAAAAGATCTTATTTCTCCTTCACTAATGAAGCTTGAATTGGTTGGATATGAAATTCTTTGTTAGAGGTTTTTTTTCCTTGAAAATATTGAATATGGGTCCCCAATTTCTTATGGCTTATGGAGTTCTGCTGAAGGTCTGCTGTTAGCTTTTTGGGGTTCCCTTTGTAGGTGACTTCCCATTTCTCTCTTTAATATTTTTTCTTTCATTTTGATTTTAGAAAATCTGATGATTATGTGTCTTTGGGATGATCATCTTGCGTAGTATTTTGCAAGGGTTGTCTGGATTTCCAGAATGTGAATATTGGCCTCTCTAGTGAGGTTAGGCAGGTTTTCATTAATGATGTCCTGAAATATGTTTTCCATGTTGCTTGCTTTCTCTTTTTCTCTTTCAGGGACACCAGTGATTCATGGATTGGGTCTCTTTATATAATCACAAGTTTCTTTACATAATGATGTCATTTTGTTCATTCCTTTTCTTTATTTTTTCTTATTTTTTGTTTGATTGTCTTATTTTAAAGATCCAGTCATCAAGCTCTGAGATTCTTTCCTCAGCTTGGTCAATTCTAATGTTAATACTTGTGATTACAGTATAAAAATCTTATAGTGTGTTTTTCAACTCTACCAGGTCAGTTAGGTTCTTCTTTATACTATCTATTTCATCTGTCAGCTCTTCTGTCATTTTATTGTGATTCTTAGCTTCCTTAAATTGGGGTTTGACATTCTCCTGTATCTCCATTATCTTTGTTTCTTTCCATATTCTGATTTTATATCTGGCATTTCAGCCTAGTTGAGGACATTTGGTGGAGAATAAGAATCCTTAACTAGGCTGAGATGGCTAGTTTGGTCATTAGGAGGACAGAAGACACTCTGACCATTTAAGTTGCCAGAGTTCTTATGCTGGTTCTTTCTCATCTCTGTGGGTGTTCCTTTAGCTGTGGTGTAGGTTGAGTACAGTCAGTCGAATTCTTTTTTTTTGGATGTTTCCAGAGGGCTGAAGCTCTGTGAAAAGTCTTTATGTGTAGCTGACTCCTTGTATTTGGTTTCACAGTGTGGTATGGTAGTAAAGTATTTTTGACATTTAAATTTTGGAATATGATCCAGTAAATAGCACTTAACTATAATGTAGAGTAGGTAGACTCTTGCTCAACCGCATGGCTCCTCTGTGTTTCCTTACAGTTGCAGCCATGCTCCCTCTCAATGCACTGAAAGTATGTGCTCCTTTAACATTTGAGTGTTAACTGCATTTCATGGCTTGGCACTCCCAGTCTGCCCACCACAGCCCTGGGGCAATCTCAAGGTTTACGTTCTCTTCCCAACTTGCAAGTACCAGAGAAAGGGAATTTAGCAGTGCTTGTGGGCAAGGGTCTTTCACTTTTCTCCTGGGGCTCCACCCCAGAGACATGCAGAGCTGTCACCAAACAGCCCCATTGGCCCAGTATAAGGGGCTGCACTCTGGGCCCAAGCTGTGGGGGGTTAGCGAGGCCACCTTGCCTGGTGCCAAGCAGGGGGAGTGGTTGGGACCTGTGGAAGACAGACTGGCCTCCTCTCCTTAGGGTTACTGCAGCTTGCTGGAGGTCTGGATAAATAACTTAGGGTCTTTGTTCCTTCTCCAGTCTAAGAAAAGCAGAGGCAGTGATGGAGGGGCTTTTGGTTGCCCTGGGAGCTCCACCTCTGACAGACACAAAGATACTGCTACAGGGAGTGTTCAGCCAGGGGGTGAGGCAGCTGCACTGCCAGCCTGAGCTGGGGGTTCCACTTGTTGTGGAGCATGGATGAAGAGCTCACAGATAGGACAGACTGGTCTCTCTTACGGTGATGATGGCATACTGTAAGCTCTGGTGTAGCCCTCAAATTTTGTTTCTTCCCCAGACCAAGGGCAGCATGAGTGGAACCACTGTTGTGGTGTGTCCAGAATTTATTCCTTCTGATGCATTCTTGGTCTCACTGACTTCAATAATGAAGCCGTAGACCTTTGCAGTGAGTGTTACAGCTCTTAAAGGTGGTGCAGACCCAAAGAGTGAGCAGCAGCAAGATTTATTGTGAAGAGCAAAAGAACAAAGCTTCCACAGCGTGGAAGGGGACCCGAGTGGGTTGTGGCTGCTGGCTGGGATGGCCAGTTTTTATTCCCTTATTTGGCCCCAACCATGTGCTGCTGATTGGTCCATTTTACAGAGCACTGATTGGTCCATTTTAGAGAATGCTGATTGGTCCATTTTACAGAGTGCTGATTGGTGCATTTACAATCCTTTAGCTAGACACAGAAAGTTCTCCAAGTCCCCACTTGACCCAGGAAGTCCAGCTGGCTTCACCTCTCAGTGGCAGTGGAGAGGGGCTGTTGTTTCCTCTGGGAGCCTCTCCCCAGTGAAACTCAGAGTCACTACCAGTGGGTATGCTCAGTCTGTGGGGCCTCTGTTCTGCAGTCCTGAGCTGGGGGTCCTGCCTAGTTGAATGTTGTGGGTGGGGTTTCCCAGGATAGAAGGACTGGGCTACCCACAGTACGGTGTGTGCTCTGTGCTGAAGATGCCTGTGTAGTGACTAAGCCTTTGTTCCTTCCTCAGCTGGAGGGTGGTTAGGGTGTTACCACTGCAGCTGCAATAATGGAGAGGCTGTGGGTTGACTCTGGGATTTCCTCCTCAGAGAAATGTTGAGCTACCTCTGATTTAGGTGATCAGGTAGGGGGTGTGGTGGTTATGCTGGAGTCCCAGGTCAAGAGGCTCTGCCCAGTAAGGAGAAGTAAAGTCTGGGACCTCTGTGGAGGACATTCCCATCGCTTTTTTGTGTGTGGCGGCTGTACTGTGCTAGGGGTCCACACCAGCCCCCCTTCCCCTTGAGACTCTCCAGAGCCTGGAGACAGCAAAGACAAAGGCTGTGAAATGGAAAAGATTACAGCCCACCCCTCCCTCTGTGAGCTCCATCTCAGGGAAGTGCAGAGTGGGTGAAGGCTTGAGAACACTGTGGGGGGCCGCTAGAATCCCAGGTCAGTGGGTCTTGGACTTTGTAAGATGTCATGCAAGTGAAGCCTGCATACCATTGCTGCCTAGCCCCCTGCACTCAGCCCCTTTTTGGGGTAAGATAAGGAAGGCTAATATCCCCCTTTGCCAGAGCTCCAGCTACTTATTGCCTGGATGCCCAGGGATCCACTGCTTCTAGGATTCTGCATGTGTCTGAGAAGCAGCTCTGCTAAGATACCATGTATCTCTGCATGTCAGACTGAAGGCTCTGGTGAAATGGGTTCACAGGGGATCTCCTGACCCCAAGGTGACAAAGATCCATGGAAGAAGTGTGGGACCCCAGGGTCTCCTACTTACTCACCATTTCTCTGGGTTGAGGAGCCTCCCCTGGTTCCTTGTCACTCTCAGGTGGACAGTCATCCTGTTTTGCTCCTATCCATTCTCTGCTATTTCCTTGACTAATCCAAATGAGTGCACCTGAATGTTTCAGCTGAGGGTATATTCACTCATCACTTTTCTTTCTTGCCATGATAATGACTCACATTAAGTGCTTCTTGTCGGCCATGTTCCCTCAGAATAACATAACATTTTACATGGTTATGTCTCCTAAATTCTTATAGTTATTTCTAAAATTTCAATTTTTTCGAGTGCAGTATTAAACATCATCATACAGAGATTTGAGATCAATACCTCAATAAATGTATATATACCCAATATTTCCACTTAATAACATGTTGACATTTATCCATTAATACCATTGACATCTGATGTAACAATAGAGTTTAGCCAAATTCAGTACTCATATACTTATGTTTTCTACATCATGTCCTTATTAAACACAGCAATATGTGTCTAGACTATATATTAGATTAGTCATAAAGAACTTACAACGTTTTTGTGTTTCTGCTGGGAAGCTACAAAATGTGCAAACTACCAGAGAACCTAGTTCTGAATAAAAACATAACTAACAAATACTGAATGTAGAAGCAGGATTTTAAAAAGCTCTCCCCAAAAGACTGAAATTTTAAATGTCTCCAATGACCCAGACAATATTTTCCCTTTATAAACTATGGTGCCGGTGATAACATGGAGTGTCCTATGTCAGTTGCAGAAAGTATGTTGCAGTTTTATGTACATTTGTGTGTGTGTGTGTGTTTTAATATTAGAAAGAGGTGCTATTTTTCCTTAACATGGAGTTTTAAGTGGAAGCCAACCCAAGGCTGAACCGAACTAATATTTCAAGTGATTTTACGAAGACTGTCATCCAGTATCATCCTCAGGGCTGCTCTCAGTAGCTATTCCTGTGGCCAAAGGAAAAAGCATTTTTCAAAAGCATTTTTCAAAACTGTTTTCAGAACTTTAACTTGGGATTCAACGATGAAGATGACTGGTGTGTGAAAAGCTAAAGTGTTATTTTCTTCAGGTTGTTTATAACTCTCCACATTTGTTTGAAACATCTGCTTATTGGATAAAAGGGACAGAGATTGTTTCCCAGTTCAAACTCAGGCATAACTAAGGAAAATGATTTCATTTCAACAGTGTTTCATTCTCTAATTCAATGTATGAAAAATATATGTTCATACTTGATTTTATCCATCTGAAAAAAAACCTCTGAATTTTGTGTTAGAGATATTACTGCTTGAGAGAAAGTTATGCTAGTCATCATGCAAAATGTTCCAGATACTCAACTCACCCATGCACACTATTATTTTCCCCATTATTATTTAACCATCTTGCCTTAGTTTATGTTATCACATAAATCCTCAGGAAATAAAATCCATTCTAAAACATTTAAACACCTTAAAGAGAACTTTCATTTCTTATGTTCTTATCATTTGTAGGGGCTAATATTTATCAGACTTTTCCTTTCATCACAACCAAGAAGTTATAAAAATTTTCCTAAACTACACTTTATGACAATGAACTGTACACGAGACAATTTAAATGTAATTTGTTGTGCAGAAAGTATTTTCTTAAAAAAATATTAATTGATCTCAGTGTACAGACATTAATTTAAAAACACAATGAAATGTAATCAAGGTTGAGAAGACCCTGCTTACATTGTCTCTGAGATATGATAATTTCCCAGTAGTATAATGATCTCTAATGAAAATAAAAAATCAGAAGGACATAGGAACATAATAAATTTTCAGTTGGAAATCAAATTGTAAGTCGAGAAAATAGAAAGGTATTTTTCTTTCAGAGGGAGAGAAAAGCCTTACAAAAATTGAGAGCTTCGTTGAGATTAAGATTATTTTAGATTCACTTTTCTTGTGACAGAAAAATCACCTTAATAGTCTTTTGAAATTTTTTGAAATGTTCAACACTTAAATAAAATTTTAAATCATTTATCTATTTTGTTATGTCTAATGCCAGCACGCAATATATATTATTGTCTTAGAGTAGGTATTAACTTATTTTCATAACATTGTATTGCATATTTAATTAGCCATAACAGGATAAGTCAATAATTAAAAGTGGCATATGTGTTGAATATCTTAAAAATATCAAAAGTCACTTTATTTTGAATAAATTTTAAAGCTTATATACAATGAATTGAAAAATATAATTAAAACTGGCTATTGGGTAGTGGAATGAGTTTAAATCTCTAATAAATAATTTTATCTAAATCAGTTTTAACAGACTCCAAGACCATAAAACAAGTAGCTATGAAGAATGTATTTGGTTACCTTTATGTTTATTTTTCAAAATATATTTGGAATCATTTTGACAGTAGATAGCTTTAATGACCAAAATTTTGTATTACCTTTGTTTGTATTTGCATTGTGTAAACATAACTCACAGCATATCAAACAGGATTTAAAAGTGTGAAAATTTACTTTACATTAAATTGAAAAAATATATAAATTTCTGATTCAACCCACTTAATACTATTGTTTTGTCCACTTATCCAATAACTTGGAGTCAGAAACTGGGATTATTTGAAAAGGTAACACATTCAAAGACCATATCAGACAAAAACTTCACTATTTTAACTTGAGCTTTGCTTAGACTTATTTTTATCAAACAAACAAACAAACAAAAGACAGACATTTTCCCCTAGTATTTAAGAGTCCAAAAGAAATAATTATTTGAGGCCAATGACTAGAGAAAATTGATACAAGGAGGCCAAGTATTCAGTGAGTAGAGCAAGGTGCAACAGATGCTCAAATTATTTGTTACCAATTATGTAATTCAGCATACAAACATGCAGTGGAAAGTGGACATTTTAAAATAAAAATGAATGTTAGAAAAATCGGATTTTAGCAGTAGTTTGGCCACGTGAATAACAAAATTTTAACTGTTTGAATTTGCAAGCAGAATTATTCACAATAATCACGGTATGGAATCCACCTAAGTGTGCACTAGTAGAAGAATGGATAAAAAATGTGACATGTATAAATATGAAATACTATTACAAAACTGTAAAACTACAATGCAATACTGTTTAATTATTAAAAGACAGGGAATTCTGTCATTTGCAACATGGATTGACTTGGAGGACATTGAGATAAGTGAAATAAGCCAGGCACAAAAAGGTAAATACCACATGATCTCACTCATATGTGAAACCAAAGAAAACTGAACTCGTAGAATTAGACAGTAGAATGGTGGTTATCAGGAGCTGGGGTGGAAGGTAGGGTAGCAGGGGAAGGTTTAGAAGATGTTGGTTAAAAGATCACAAAATTTTACATATGAATAGGTTTATTTAGATAAGAGGAATTACTTTAAGCAATCCATCATATTTAATATATTGCATTCTTGAAAATGCTGAGAGATGTAAAATGTTCTCATCAAAAAACTGAAAACTATGTGAGATAATGTATATGTTAATTAGCTAGATTCACTTATTTCACAATGTAGATATATATCAAAACATCATATTGTGCACTAAATACATATTTTTATCTGTTAAAATTTTTAAATCTTCAAGCGGAGTACATCTAGAAACTACTTTTATTGGAAAAGATGGACTTATCAAGGAAGATATGAGTAGAGCAAAAGTGAATTAATATTCTGGAGAATCAGGGTATCAGACCTGCAAACAACATGAATTCACACAGAAAAGAGGTAAGAATTTAACTACTGAAACAAGATTACAACATGCAGCCCAGGTCAATGAGTAAAAGTAAAAGGCTCTATGTATTTACATTGTCTAACAAGGACAATTATAGATGTTAACTTTAAAATATACTGTGAGACTTATCCACCACATCCCCCACCTCCAACCACCCTCCCATCTCCAACACACAGAAACATACACACAGTAAACAAGCTGATTCGTTTCTAAATTCTGAAACAAAGCCAATACATCTCAGTGTTTGGTACCTAGTAAGCATTAAAAAAAATTTCTTTATTCGAAGAGTCGTTAAGAGAGTTGAATATGAGTAAAGAAAGATAAAGGGATCGTATTCAGATATAACTTGAATATTTAACTGTATATTGCAACCATTACTTTTGGTTATTGCACCTATATCTCCTGCAAAATAGCCAAGTTTCCCATGTGGAGCCAAGTAATAGATTTTGAACTGATAGGTTAAAATTTAATTTTTTGTGTAATTAAATACTAATTGATTTTGTACTGTCTCTTTCACTTAGTTTTTCAGTTAATTACCAAGATATTACTTTTATTAGCAATTGGTAACAATTAGTGTTAATGATGGCAGTGGCAGCCCCTCTGAAGCAGCTGCTGCCATGATGCCAGCTGCAATGGGGTACAGACCCAGGATGTGAGTCCTCAGATTCAGACACCAAGGCAGGTAGTCCCCGGAGCTTCTCCCTAGGGCCTGTTGCCCTGGGAACACACCTCTGGAAGCCACTGTGGTGGGGCCAGGCCCAGCCACCCCCTGATGTGAAAGCAGTGTGGCTGGCCATGGAGGAGTGTACAGAGAGGGGCTCCAAGGCTGGGCTGGGCCCAGGGAGGTGCTACTTTTGCACATGGATTCACTTGGAGGACATTGAGATAAGTGAAATAAGCCAGGCACCAAAAGGCAAATACCACATGATCTCACTCATATGTGAAACCTAAGAAAGCTGAATTCATAGAAAACAGAATGGTGGTTATCAGGACCTGGGCTGGAAGCAGCAACTCCTGGGCCAGCCCTGAGACTTGGAACTGGAGCTGTGCATCAGAGGCCTGTGTGGCAAGTGGGAGCATCCCAGGCTTCAAGAACCCAGCCAGGATGCAAGCACTACGCCCAACCCATTGACAGCACCAAGTTCCTGCACTTCAACAAGAGGCTTTGTGCAGGGCTACCCAGGGCTGTGTCCCTAGGATCTGCCCCACATGGAGGTGACCACCGAGCCTGATGCTCTCCATGGCCAGGCCCAGGGCCATGATCTGCTCCTGGAGGCGCCCTTCAAGCAGGGCCATCAGCTGGGAGAGGGGGAGACCCAGGCCACCCCTAAGCACTAGGGCCACAGAAAGAACTCACAGCAACGTCACCCCACCTAGAATGACAGCCCAGGCCCAGAGAGCGAGGACACGAAGCCCCCGCCCCAAGCTGTGGTGAGGCCCAGCTGGGGCTGCATGCTCCTCAGAGCTGACAGGAGCTGGGGACAAGCAGGAACCCTTCTGAGCTGACGGGATGGGAGTTCCCTGGGTGCAGCCGTAGCCACCCTCCCATGGTTGCAGACCCAGGCATCTCTGCATTCTTTGAGGCCCAGGAAGGCCCCCCAACTTTTCCCCGCAGGTTTGAAAGTGCCTGCTCCCAGTGTCTGGCTTCTCCCTGCTATCAGCACCCACTCTGATCTCAGGGCAAAGTCGGGGCAAGCCCAGGCACTGTCTGAGCCAGGCTGGATGTGCACATGCTCAGGGCAGTGTTAACACACCAGCCCCCTGCCACCTCAGGCCCCTGTGGACTTTGGGCATTGACAAGCATGGGAGGGAGGGTGAGTAGGTGCAGAGGACAGCCCAGTACTAGCATGCAGCCACTCCTTGATATGAAAAGCCTGGGCACCATGAACAGGCATGAGGCAGACAGGCTCCTGAATGGAAGGGGGTGGTCCCAGTGAAGCCCCACTTTCAAGCCAGGTTGGGCCTGAAGCCTGGGGCTGGGCTGCCAGTCTTGCAGTCTGGAGAGGGATCTTGCATTACTTTTTTCTGGTATGCCAATGCCCCCCCTACATGGACCAGTCAGCACTCATTTCCTCTCCTCTGAGGCTCATAAAAACCCCCAGACTCAGCCAGACTCAAGGAGAGGATGGAGATGACATATGACCAACTGTAGAGAGGAGCTACCCTCTCTACTGAGAGCTGAAGAGTTGGTGGGATGACCTGCCCTCAGAGAGGAGCTACCCTCTCTGCTGACTGAAGAGAAGATGAAATGACCAGCTGCAGAGAGGAGCTACCCTCTCTGCTGAGAGCTGAAAAATTGATTGGATGACCTGCCCTCAGAGAGGAGCTACCCTCTCTGCTGACTAAAGAGAAGATGAAATGACCAGCTGCAGAGAGGAGATACCCTCTCTGCTGAGAGCTGAACACTTGTTGGGACACCCTGCCTACAAAGAGGAGCTACCCACTGCTGGTCTCCTCTAAGCTGTTCTGTCACTCAATATAGCTCCTTTCATCTTGTTCACCCTCCACTTGTCTGTGTACGTCATTCTTCCAGGACACATAAAAAGAACCCAGTGTAATGGCAAGGTTCTTGCTTCGCCACGCCAAAGAATTGGTGTGGCAGCTGACCACAGCAAGTGATAGAGACACAGACCGATAGAGACAAAAAGCTGTAGGCTTTATTGAGCACTCAATAAAGCACTCTGCCAGGCTGAGTGGGCAGAATGAGCCCTGCAGGCCAGAGCAAAACTCAGGCAAAGGTGCCAGTGGACACAGAGGTTTCTGATCGGTGAAGGGACACCCCAAGGATTCCGTAACATTAATGCAACACTTTAATGCATAGAGTGATTCACATACTAAGTAATGAGGCTCCTAACTAGTAAGTGTTTAATTATGTAGAACTCCAGAATACATAGAAACAAATAGCATAGTGCATGCAGTTAAATTCCTCTTATTGTTAACTTCTTAAAACATCTCTCTAATATTTTTAAGTTACTTAATAATTAACTCATTACCAATCATTATTACTTAAGTTTACTTATTAAGGATATGAAATCAGAAATTTGATTTCCCAGGCACTATGACAATATCACTCCTAACATTGAATATTGAGAAAAATTATGGAGACAAATGTGTTAGTTTTCTTTTACTCCATAGCAAGTAAACATCTACGTAGAGAAGTAAACAGCACCCATGTATTATCTCACAGTTTCTGTAGGTTAAAGTCTAGTCACAGTTTAACAGGTTTCTCTGATCAGAGACTCACAGGGTAACATCAAAGTATAATAATCTGGACTGTATTTTTTTAAGGCATTGAGAAAGAATCAATTTCAAGTACACTCAAATTGTCAAAGGTTTTTTGCTGGCAGTTGTAAGACAGATCCCTTGATTATTTGTTGATCGTCAGTTTGGTTTTACTCTCAAGTCTTAGAGCCCACCCACATTCCTTGACACATGATATGGTTTGGCTGTGTCCCCATGCAAATCTCATTTTGAATTCCCATGTGTCATGGGAAGAACTTGGTGGGAGGTAATTGAATTAT
Organism: Gorilla gorilla gorilla; assembly: GCF_029281585.2. NCBI lineage: Eukaryota > Metazoa > Chordata > Mammalia > Primates > Hominidae > Gorilla > Gorilla gorilla. The sequence goes on along the minus strand of NC_073238.2, from coordinate 101,549,676 downwards.
GGGGGTAAGTGTGTCCTGTGCTGTTCTTGTGATGGTGAATATGTCTCATGAGATCTGACAGTTTTATAAAGAGGGGTTTCCCTGCACAAGCTTTTCTTTTATCTGCCACTATGTGAGATGTGCTTTCACCTTCCACCATGATTGTGAGGCCTCCCTAGCCATGTGGAACTGTAAGTCCATTAAACCTTTTTTTCTTGTAAATTGTCCAGTCTTGGGCATATCTTTATCAGCCACGTGAAAACAGACTAATACAGTAAATTGGTACCAGTAGAGTGGGGCACTGTTGAAAAGATACCTGAAAATGTGGATGCAACTTTGGAACTGGATAACCAGCAGAGTTTAGAACAGTTTGGAGGGCTCAGAAGAAGACAGAAAAATGTGGGAAAGTTTGGAACTTCCTTCCTAGAGACTTGTTGAATTGCTTTGACCAAAATGCTGATAATAAGGACAATGAAATCCAGGCTGAGGTGGTCTCAGATGGAGATGAGGAACTTGTTGGGAACTGGAGCAATGGTGACTCTCGTTATGCTTTAGCAACAAGACTGGTGGCATTTTGCCCCTGCTGTAGAGATTTGTGGAACTTTGAACTTGAGAGACATGATTGAGGGTATCTGGCAGAAGAAATTTCTGAGCAGCAAAGCATTCACGAGGTGACTTGGGTGCTGTTAAAGGCAACCAGTTTTAAAAGGGAAATGGAGCATAAATACTTTGTAAAATTTGCAGCCTGACAATGTGATAGAAGAGAAAATTCCATTTTCTCAGCAGAAACTCAAGCTGGCTGCAGAAATTTGCATAAATAATGTGAAGCAGAATGTTAAATGCCAAGACTATGGGGAAAATGTCTCCAGGGCACGTCAGAGACCTTCACAGAAACCTCTCCCGTCACAGGCCAAGAGGTTCAGGAGAAAAAAATGGTTTCACAGGCTGTGCACAGGGTCCCTCTGCTGTGTGCATTATAGGGACTTGGTGTACTGTGTCCCAGCCACTCCAGCCATGTCTAAAAGAGGCCAAGGTACAGCTCAGGCTGTTGCTTCAGAGATTGGAAGCCTCAAGCCTTGCCAACTTCACATGGTGTTGAATCTGCAGGTGCACAGAAGTCAAGAATTGTGGTTTGGGAACCTCTGCCTGGATTTCAGAGGATGTATAGAAACACCTGGATGCCCAGGCAGAAGTTTGCTTCAGGGGTGGGGCCCTCATGGAGAACCTCTGCTAGGCTAGTGCAGAAGGGAAATGTGGGGTCAGAGCCCCCACACAGAGTCCCTACCAGAGCACTGCCTAGTGGACCTGTGAGAAGAGGGCCACCATCCTCCAGACCCCAGAATGGTAAATCCACTGAAAGCTTATACCATATGCCTGGAGAAGCCACAGACACTCAACACCAGCCTTTGAAAGCAGCCAGGAGGGGGACTATATGCTGCTCAAGACCGTGGGAACCCACCTTTTGGTCTCCAGCATGACCTGCATGTGAGACATGGAGTCAAAGGGGATCATTTTGCAGCTTTAAGATTTTTCTGCCCCGCTGGATTTTGAACTTGCATGGGGTCTGTAGCCCCTTTGTTTTGGCCAATTTCTCCCAGTTGGAACAGCTGTATTTTCCCAGTACCTTTACCCCCATTGTTTGTAGGAAGTAACTAGCTTGATTTTGATTTTACGGGCTCATAGGTGGAAGGGACTTACTTGTCACTGATGAGATTTTGGATTGTGGACTTTTGAGTTAATGCTGAAATGAGTTAAGACTTTGGGGGACTATTGGGAAGGCATGACTGACGTTGAAATATGAGGATATGAGATTTGAGAGGGGCCGAGGCAGAATGATATGGTTTAGCTGTGTCCCTATCCAAATCTCATCTTGAATTCTCACATGTTGCGGGAGGGAGCCACTGGGACGTAACTGAACATGGGGGCAGTTCTTTCCAGTGTTGTTCTCATGATAGTGAATAAGTCTTAGGAGATCTGATGGTTTTATTAAGAGGAGTTTTTCTGCACAAGCTCTTTTTGCCTGCCACCATCCACATATGATATGACTTGCTCCTCCTTGCCTTCCACCATGCTTGTGAGGCCTCCACAGCCATGTGGAACTGTAAGTCCATTAAACCTCTTTCTTTTGTAAATTGCCCATGCTCAGGTATGTCTTTATAAGCAGCATGAAAACTAATACAACACATGATCCCATATTGAAAACCAGCAATGAGGAATATTGCACTCATTAACTTCCCTTCAAGCTTTGGATCTCTTTCATAAGGAAAAGCTTGGTCCCTTTCAAGTATTCCTTTAATTAGATTAAATGCACTGAGGATAATATCTCCATTTTAACACCAACTGATTTGGGACATTTAACATATTAGCAAAATCTTTTTACTGAAGCACCTAGATTATTGTTTGATTGGATAGCCTGGAGAAAGTGTGTGTGTGCTAGAAAATGAGGATTTTGAGGAGCCATCTTAGAATTAAGCATAACCCCAAAAGTAGATGGACTGGAATGCTAAAAAGGTTTACATTATCGCCCATGCATGCTGTTCATTAAAAAGATAGATAAAATCTATATAATGACCTAATTGCACATAAAATGGATAATGAAAATAAATTGTATTTAATTTTGGACAAAGAGCTAAAATACTTTGTTACCTTTTACCTATATAACTAAGGAATTTTGGAAAAAAAACCTAATACATAGGGTGGTGAAAATTCCATGTGAGATCTAACTGAGGGCTCTCTTTCAAGAAAGCTCACACCTATGCATAAAAAATTTACAGCTATGTATAAATGGCTCTTGCCATGCCAAATTATTACTATTTCTTGAACATTCTACTCTGGGTAGCATCTGTTCCCTTTGTGCATTTTATTCTTAGGCAGAATTAGATATGCCATTTTCTGTGAACCAACAGTTACTTGCATACATCTCTATTCTGGACCTTATTACTTTATATTTTTACTAACTTCCCATGAAATATTGAATTCCATTTTGGCAAGAAATGCCTTGCTGCCAACTGCAACCAATAGATACTTGTTATGCTACCTGCCTCAGAGTGATCGTTTCATAAAATATGGTTGTATTATTAAGTTGAATAAATGTAAGTCAATTCAAATAAAAAGATGTGTTTTTCCTACATGCTATGATTTTATATTTTTCAGCTATGTTGAAATATATTGGACAAATAAAATTTTTTTTATATTCAAATGTACAATATGGTCTTTTGATATACATATACATTATGTAACAATTACCAAAAACAAGCTAATTAACATATCAATAACCTCATCTGGTTACATTTTTTATGGTAAGAATAGATAATATCAATTGTTTTAGTGAATTTCAAGTATACAATACAGTATTATTAAATAGAGTAAGCATGCTGTGCATTAGGTCTCCAGAACTTATTAATTTCTCATAACTGAACCTTTGTATCCATGAGCATCAACTTTATATTTCTTCTGCTCTTCAAATCCTGGTAACTACCATTCTACTTTTTACTTTTCTGAGTTTGACATTTGTAGATTTCACATAGAAGTAAGATCATGTCCATGAGCGTTGGAGACCACTTTCTGTCTCTAGCTTATTTCACTTAGCATAATGTCCTCCGGGTTCAAGTTGTCACAAGTGGCAGAATTTATTCCTTAATTAAAGCTGGATAATATTTTATTGTGTATATACATATATCCACATTTTCTTTATCCATGCATCTGAGGGTAGACACTTAGGTTGTTTCCATATCTTGACTATTGTGAATAATGCTGCAATTAAAATGGAAGTGCAAATATCTCTTCAAGGTAGTGATTTTATTTCCTCTCTATATATATACCCAGAAGTCAAATTGCTGCATTATACAGTAATTCTATTTTTTTGAGTAGACTTCATACAGTTTTTCAAAATGGTTGTATCAATTTTAACTCTCACCAACAATGCACAAGACAAGTTTTCTTTTCTCCACATCCTCATGAACATTTGTTACCTTTCGTCTTTTTGATAATAACAGACATGATGTGATATCTCATTTCGATTTCAATTTGCATTTCTCTGAAGCTTAATGATGTTAAGCATTTCTTCATATACCTATTGACTATTTGTATGACTTCTTTTGAGAAATGTGTATTAAGGTCCTTAGCCCATTTTTTAGTCAGGTTTTTTTTTGCCAATTATTTCTCGTAGTTAATTACGCATTTTGCATATTAACCTCCTCTCGTTTACATGGTTCATTTGGCAATTTTTGCTTTGGTTGCCTGTGCTTTTGAGTTCCAAAAAATCATTGATCAGATCTATATTTCAGATCATTTCTCCTGTGTTTTCTTCCAGTAGTGTTACAGTTTCAAGTCTTATACTTAAGTCTAATCAGTTTTGAGTTGGTTTTTTGTATATGATGTGAGATAAGGTACTAATGTTATTTTTCTACTTTTATTATAATAGATACTCAGTTTCCCCAACACCATTTGTAGAAAAGGTTAGCCTTTCTACAATGGAGACATTGTGCATTCTTGGTACCCTCATGGAAAATTACTTAACTATAGATGTGTGTGGACTTATTTTTGGATGTCCTATTGTCCATTCGTTTATATGTCTGTTTTTATGCTGGTACCATACTGGTTTGATTACCACACATAGCTTTGTAGCATCTTTTGGAGCCCGGTAATTTGATACCTAAAGAACAAAGAATTTTGTCCTTTTTGACCAAGATTGTGTTGGCTATTTGAGGTTTTTTGTAGTTTCCTAATCATTTTAGGATTTTTTTTTCTATTTTGGTAGAGAATATTATTGAGATTTTAATAGAGATTGTATCAAAGCTGTAGATTTCTTTGACTGCTATGGACAGTTTAACAACATTAATTTTTGCAGTGCCAGGACTTTTTAATTACACAGTTTATTTTGTTGACTACCTCCTCATAAATAAAAAACTAATTAGTATCACAACCCTAAAAGATTAGAGCATAATTGTTAGCTAAGCCAAAAAATAAATAAATGTATATGTATTCCATTAACACATGGGAAAAATTCAGTTGGCTGTCAAAATATCACCTTTTACCATTCATAAAATTATTCCATTTTGCTAAAACAAACTATTTGCTTATTTGATATGTGTTAACAAAATATAACTCTTAGAGCCAAATAAATAATGTTTTCTTGGTGTAAGCATACAATGCTCCTGAGTCGTTAAGTAATACTAATTCCTAAAAATAAATAATATACAGGAAAATGATAAGGAACGAAACACTGAAGGCTAAATCAACGTGTTCAAAGTAGTAAATACAGAACCAGGGAAACATGAGCCTACTGTCATAACTTCAGACAGCACAGATGGAATTTTAAAGGCATTATATTTGATTAAATAGTTAAGTGCCATCCAATGCCATATGAGTAACTTTATGTAATCAAAAAAGATTATCAATAAACTATACCAGGTATTGTTTATACATACAAGTAAAAATTCACATTAAGTTTATAATTGTGCTTCAAATCAATATCTTCTGGACTATTTTATGAAGAGTACATAACATATGTGTGTCAGGTACTGACAGATTGTAAGAAAAAGACAATTCACCTGAATTTTTAATATTCCAAACAATCTTTGAATGCATTATTAAAAAATGCTCACTGGGCATCTGTTTAAAAATATTATATGCAAAATTATTATTCATGCACCCAGTCATGACAACACTCAACAAATATACATTGATATATTCTTTTACCCAAGAAATAGAAAACTGAAACTTTTAAAAATTAATTTTCTTTTTTTTCTTTTTAAGTTATTCTTTTTTTTTTCTTTTATTATTATACTTTAAGTTTTAGGGTACATGTGCACATTGTGCAGGTTATTTACATATGTATACATGTGCCATGCTGGTGCGCTGCACCCACTAACTTGTCATCTAGCATTAGGTATATCTCCCAATGCTATCCCTCCCCCCTCCCCCCACCCCACAACAGTCCCCAGAGTGTGATGTTCCCCTTCCTGTGTCCATGTGATCTCACTGTTCAATTCCCACCTATGAGTGAGAATATGTGGTGTTTGGTTTTTTGTTCTTGCGATAGTTTACTGAGAATGATGATTTCCAATTTCATCCATGTCCCTACAAAGGACATGAACTCATCATTTTTTATGGCTGCATAGTATTCCATGGTGTATATGTGCCACATTTTCTTAATCCAGTCTATCATTGTTGGACATTTGGGTTGGTTCCAAGTGAATAGCTTTTTGACACCTTGCTCATATAAATGTTTTCGTGTTCTACCTTCATACTTAAATCAATACATATTCTGGATATAGAATGCTTCCCTTTCTCCACAGCTTACCACCATGCCAACTAGAGTTCATTATAATAACAGTGAATGAAATTAACAAAACAAATAGGTAAACCACAAAATGAGACAATTTTGCAACCCAGATACCCAATAAGGAGCTATATCCAAAGGATGAGGGGACTTCAAACAGTTGTGGAAAAAATAGAATTAAAAGATAAAAATTAAAATATAAACTTCATTTTCCAACATAAGTTCTATCAAAATCATGACACTTTTGTAAGTGATGATACCAGTCATTTTTTTTTGATTCCTAAAGAACTGATGTCCCTGGAAATGTAACCACTTCAATAAAGTATTTTTTATCTTACTAAATGAAAGAAAAAATGAGTGGCCTTTAATTTTTTTTAAAATAAGGATATAAAAAGAAGGCAGAAGGAGCCAAATGAGGACTGTAAGGTGGATGCCAATAATTTTCCATCAAAACTCTCACAAAATTGCCCTTGTTTGATGAGAAGGATGAGCAGGAGCATTATCATAGTAGAGAAGGACTCTCTCTATTAAGGCTTTCCTTGGTGTTTTTCTAAGTCTTTGGCAAATTTCTCAAAACACTTTCATAACAAAATATGTAATTATTCATTGTCCATCCATAAAGTTACCAAGGAATATGCCTTGAGCATCTCAAAAATCTGTTGCAATGATGTTTGCTCTTGACCAGTCCACTTTTGCTTTGACTGGACCACTGCCACCTCTTGGTAACGATTGCACTTTGTATTCAGGATCACACTGGTGAAGGCATGTTACATCTCCTGTTACAGTTTTTCAAAGAAATGCTTCAAGAACTTAATCCCACTTGTTTAAAATTTCCGTTGCAAGCTCTGCTCTATTCTGCAGCTGATCTGGGTGCAAGGGTTTTGGCACCAATGGAGTAGAAAGTTTGCTCAACTTTAATTTTTCAGTCAGAATTGCATAACCTAAACAAATCGAGATGTCTGTGTCATCAGCTATTGTTTCTGCTGTTAACTGTTAGTCCTCTTCAATTAGGACATAAACAAGAACATTTTTTTCTCACAAATTGATGTGGGTGGTTTGCTCCACAGGCATCATCTTTAGTATTGTCTCTTTCTTTCATACAATGAGTTATCCATTTGTAAACTTCTGACTTATTTGGAACACTGTCCCTAATAACTTTTGTAAAGAGTAAATAAGTTTATTTTCTTCTACTCAAGCATCATCATAAATTTGATGTTTGTTCTTGCTTCAATTTTAGCAGAATTCATGTTGCAATGATAGGGAATCTTTTCAACTTTTCTTAGTAGCTCAAACTAGATCCTGTTATATATGTTACAACAAGTTTATTGTAACTCGTACAAGTTTATTTTGGTAAAATTTTTTTAAATTCATGCATAATTATTTTTATAATACAAATTTTTCCCATGAAATTTTTGAAAGTCCTCTACATAAGGAAGTCATATAATTTAATAGCAAAACAACAAAAACCAAAACCAAAAAAAAAACAAAAACAAATGACCCTACCAAAAATGGATGGACAAAATAGACATTTTTCTAAAGAAAACAAACAAATCGGCAACAGATAAATGAAATTATGCACAACATCACTAATTATCATGGAAATGAAAATCAAACCACAGTAAAATATCACATCACACATTTGGCTGTTATAAAAAAAATAGATAATAAATGTTGATGAAAGTGTAAAGAAAATTCTACATTGTTGGTGGGAATGTAAATTAGCATAGCCATAATGCAAAGCAGTGTAAAGGTTACACATAAAATTAAAAATAGAACTACCTTATGATCCAGCCATCCTACATCTGGGTATAAATCTAAAAGAAATAAAATCACTATCTTGAGGTGATCTGTACACCCTCATTAATTGCAGCATTATTCACAATAGCCAAGATATAGAAATAACCAAAGTGTTCATTCACAGATGACTGGAGACACACACACAAACACACATCCAGACACACACTGAAATTTTATTTTGCATTAATAAGGAAGAAAATCCTGCCATTTGCAACAACTTGGATGAATCTGGAGACATCATGCTAAATGAACAAACCAGACACAGAAAGACCAATAATGCATAATCTAACTTATATGCAGAACCTAAAAATATCAAACTCATAAAAGTAAATAATAGAATGGTGGTTACCAGGGACTTGGGAGTCAGGAGAAATGTGTAGATGTTGGTCAAGAATACAAAGGATCAGTTTTGAGAGATAAATAAGTTCTAGAGTTCTCATTTACAGCATCATGACTGTAGTTAATAACACTGCATTGTATACTTTAAAGTTGTTAAGAGCATTGATCTCAAGTATTTTTACCACACACACACAAAATATAAGAGCTTGGGGTAATGCATATGTTAATTAGTTTGATTGTGGTAATTATTTAACATTATATGTGTCCATATATCAAAAACATAACATTGTACACCTCGAATGTACTGTATGTAAGTTTTTATTTATCAAGTATACCTTAATAAAGATGAAAAAAACAATGGATTCTAGCAAAAAGAGCTGGAAGGTACCAACTCTATTTAAGAAAAAGTTATTAGGGAAATCTTCATGAGGAGACAAGGGCAGAGACATTAGAAGAATTTAAGCCTCTGGCACATACAGCTAGAGCAAACAAAATTATAGCTTAATTTCTAGCCACGTTAACATTAAAAACTCACAGTAAAGTCCTCAGTTCCTACTACATCATACATCATGTTTGACTTTCAACAAAAAGTTAAAAGACGTGCCAAAGGCAATTAAAAAAAAGAAACATAGACACATTCAAATTTGATAGATATTGTAAATCCACATAGTTCCATAGTTCTATGGCTTTAATCCATTGTCTATGGGGTGGTGACTTTCAAATTGATGACTCCAATCTTGACTTTCTCTTTGAGCTTCAAACTCAGATACCAAACTACACAAACAACATCTCCACTAGGATGTCTAATGGGTATCTCATAATACAATTTCTAAGAACTCCAAGTTAACAGTCCCTATAATGAGATACTTTCCTAGTGCTCCCTACTTTGGTAAATGGTACATTCCTCCCAGTTTTCACAGTATGCACGTATAATTTATCCTTATTCCTTTTTCCTACAGTTCTGATCAACTGGAATACGTTCTTGGTTTACCTTCAAAATATATTCCAAATCCATATGTATCTTAGCAGGTCCTTATTGAGCACCTACTCTACTAATTTCTATAATTTTAAATAGACCTTATTTATTTGAATAATTTTCAATTTATAGAAAATAACAAGATAGTGCAGAGTTGGCATACATGCCTCACCTGGTTCTCTCTAATACTCACATATAATAATGGTATGTTACAGCTTTTACAATGATTAAAAATTATTAATACTCTATTTTCTTACAATCCATAATTTATTCAGATTTCCTTAGCTTTCATGTGATTTTCTTTTTCTGTCCCAGGCTCCTATTATACATAACATTTAGTTGTTATTTTTCCTTAGGGTTCTCTTGTTTATGGCAGTTTCTCAGACAAACAGGAGCCACTTCCAGACTTTATTGAAAAGACCCTATATAAGCTGTATATAATGGGCTTTGAGCCAAATACAGTAATTTGTTGGGATGCTTGTTGTGGGGCTGAATGTGCTCTGTGGGTTAGATGAAGGAAGCGATGAGGTGTCGGAGTGGAAATCAGCTATTTGAATTGCAACTGATAGATCACTGTTTCTGAAGTCGATGCTTTTCATTGCTCTTCTTTGCAAAATATTCAGCTTTGCAAATGGTGTTCTAAAATGAAATCTCCATTCCCCACCTTATTTTGTAGCTACATGAGTACATATGGCTGAATCCTGACCAGTTTGGAATAAGTAGGAGTATTGTGTGCCGGTTTCCAGAAACTTTCTTTAGAAAGTAGTTTCTGAATCGTCTTTGTTTATTTTGCTTCATTCCTTGTCTTTATTCCTTTTCTCGCTGGGATGTTGTCAGAGTCGTGGAAAATGAAGACAAAAGCCACATTATAGAAGGTGGAGTGGTGAAAAAACCTTGATACTGATTCTCTTAGTACCTAATGTAGCAGTTTGCCTTTTTCTCATAATTGCATTCCTCTGCGCTTTTATTCTAGATTTAAATAAATTTCTATCATTTTAAGCTGCACTTATTTTGGGTATTTTTTTCTTCATCATCAACAGTGTAGCCTAATCTTAACTAATACAGACCATGGAGGTAAATGATAGTCACACATACCACAGTGCTGGACACCATGCGTTGTTGACGTATTTTTCCACTGGTTTTTACATCAATAACATACATGTCCATATTTTCAGATTAAACACGCAAGCTGTCATTTTTCTTAGCTCAGAGGGGAAGGATATGTTCCGCGATTTTGTCTGTTGAACAGTAGTTGATGTATGCGAATGCTGGGAAAGTGTGTGGGATCTTGTGATACTAAGGGAAAAAGGCAAATATGCTGATGTTTGTCATGGTGTGAGTAATACTATCTTTTTTTCTGAAATAGGAGTCTTATGTTTTTTATTTGAATCCATAAAACCGTGGCATACTAACATAGTAGCTGGCAAATAGAAAAAATGTCAGACACTTCACAATTCCTAATATAACAAACATCCTCTAGCAATATATCTAACTCAGGTAATCCTCTACAAAGTCTCCAGACAAACAAAAGAAAACTGTTCTATAGCAAGGAAAAGGAATACATTTGTGCTTACCCAAGGTTTCAAGGGAATCTGGAGATTAAAGTTTCTCTGGCACATCCACTCATGTATTCTCATTTTATGTGACTGCAACTCACTCCTTCCCTTTAAGAAACTGACTCTACCATTGGGACTCATATAGGCAGTGAATTCAGCCAGTTTAGAAATTTAGCTATTTTTCCATTATATCCTCAGCCTGATTTTCTATCACAATTGGCTCTCTGGCTGTTCAAGGAGAGATCTTTCAATGCTTATATAAAGCCCATCTGACTTTCACACTGTCCCTTTAGTTGTTATTTGGCTTACTTGACTCTCCAAGGCCCCACTCCTCAGCATGATAATGATAGCTTAAAAAAAAAAAAAAAGTACTGACTTCACTACTCTTAGAATTCACTATCCCTGAAAATTCTCAAAGGCAAAACATATTGCTGTGTCCAGTGTATTTTCTTCTACCGGTTTGCCGTCTACCATTTGTGATGTTATCTGAGAAAGAGGGAACTTGATAGATTATCCAGCAAATTATATTAATCATTAGTTAAACCCATGGCACTTTCAGACTTCCCTGCAAGTAATCACTCAAGTGGTCAGAGACAGATCTCAGACAAAGATTTGCATTTAGAAGTCTGACTGATGTACAGGAAAAAATAGTAAGTTTCAGGCATTTGGACAAGACACAGTATTTGCTACTTCTGGAAAGGTCCTTCACAGCAACACTACAAACATTTGTTTTTCCAGGGCACAACTCAAGTGTACCTGTGGACCAAGCAAATATAAAAGTGGAAAATTGTGACAAATTGATTATTGAATCAGTTGTAGTTATTGCATTTGCCCACATTCACTTTAAAACACTGCTTAGAATGGTAAATTGCACTTACCTGAATTGAAAGCAAAATAAATATATTTTTATTAGGATATTCTAACATTTACTAAGAATGGAGATTTAAAAAACTGTATGATATTAAAAAAATAGGCTGGATGCAGTGGCTCACACCTGTAATCCCAGCACTTTGGGAGGCCGAAGTGGGCAGATCACCTGAGGTCAGTAGTTCGAGACCACCCTGACCAGCATGGCGAAACCCTGTCTCTACTAAAAATGCAAAAATTAGCTGGGGGTGGTGGCACATGCCTGTAATCCCAGCTACTCAGGAGGCTGAAGCAGGAGAATCACTTGATCCTGGGAGGTGGAAGTTGTGGTGAGCCGAGATCGCACCACTGCACTCCAGCCTGGGTGACAGAGCAAGACTCCAACTCAAAAAAAAAAAAAAAGTAATAAACAATTTTAGAATTAATTTCAATATGTGAGGCTGTTTAAGTAAACTATAAAAACACCAAGTGGTTTAACTCTTAAAAATCATTAAAGTACAGTTGATAGTTGGAAATGTTTTATTATTGGGAGATTAAGAGCAATAAGGATATTTGAGCACTGTCGTGCACCCTGAAACAATATTTCAATGAGATAGATTATATATACCACAGTGATGTCATAAGATTATAATTGAACGGAAAAATTCGTATCGCCTAGGAGTTATTATACTATAATTTTCATCATTACATTAGAGTGTATAAAATGACCCCTGTCTGTTCCTTCAGGGGGTATTCCACAAGAATACATTGTTAACAAAGGAGATAACAGGTCCATGTATGTTACTGCCTCGGAAGACCTTCCAGTGAGACAAAAGCTGGAAGTGAAAGACAGTGATACTGATGATCCTGACCCTGTGTAGTTCTAGGCTAATGTTTGTGTTTGTGTCTCAGTTTTTAACAAAAATGCTTTAAAAGTAAAAATAAAGTGGAAATTTTGAAAAATAGAAAAAGCTTGTAAAATAAAGATCAAAAGAAAGAAAATATTTCTGGATGGTTGAACAATGTGTTTGGCTTTAAGCTAATGTTATAAAAGAATTGAAAAGGTTTTTAAAAATTAAAAAGTTATAAAGTAAAAATGTTACAGTAAGCTAAAGTTAGTTTATTATTTATTATAGGGTTGTGTGAACATTTCAACAACATTAATGCTTTCAATCCATGAACCAAGGATATATTTCCATTTGTTTAGGTCATCTTCAATTTCCTTCATCAATGTTTTATAGTTTTCAGTATACAGGCCTTTTAAATCTGGTTAAATTGATGTCTAAATATTTCATTTTTTTGTAGCTATTGTGAATGGAATTTTTTAAAATTTCTTTTTCAGATAGTTTGTTAGTGAAAAAATCTCAATTGTTTTTGATATGTTGATTTTATATCCTACAACCCACTGGAATTTATTAGTTCTAACCATTTTTCTGGTGGAATTAAAAAAAAATCTTTATACATAAGATCATGGTGTCTGCAGAAACAATTTAACATTTCTTTTTCTGATTTGAATGATGTCATTTACTTCTTTCTCTTGCTTAATTGCTGTGTCTAGGACTATATTGGCTAGAAGCAGTAAAAGTGGGCATTCTTGTCTTATTCTTGATTTTAGAGAAAACGTTTTTAACACTGAGTATGATGTTAGCTATGGGATTGTCAGATATGTTCTTTATTGTATTGAAGTACACGCCTTCTAAAACTAATTTGTTGAGGCTTTATCACGGAAAAATGTTGAATTTTGCCCAGTCACTTTTCTGCATCTATTGAAGGGACCATATGGTTTTTATTCTTCATTAAGTTAGTGTGGTGTTTCACATTTATAGATCCATGATGCTGAACCATCTTTACTTCCTACAGATACATTTCTCTTAATATGGTGAATTATTCATTCAATGTATTCTTGAATTCAATTTGCTTGTATTTTGTCAAAAATATTTGAATCTATGCTTATCAAGAATACTGGCCTGTAATTTTCATTTCTTATAGTGTCCTCATCTGGCTTTCTTATCATGGAATGGTTTATTATCATGGAATGCTGGTCTCACAAAGCGAGTTTATGAGTATTCTCTCTTCTATTTTTTGGAAGAGTTTGAGACATATTGGCATTAGTTCTCCCTTAAATGTTTGGTATAATTTACCACTGAAGCCATGAGGTCCAGGGCTTCTCCTTGATGAAAGATTTTTTAATTATGGTTTTAATCATCCCGCTCATTCATGGTCTGTTCAAATTTTCTATGTCTTTGTAATTCAGTTTTGGGAAATTGTGTGTGTCTCACAATTTCTTTCAGGTTATCAAATTTGTTGGCATAAAATTGCTCAAAGTTGTTGCACAATCCTTTGTATTTATGTGCTACTCACCCATATTAGCTGTAATATCTCCCCTTTCATTTCTGATGTTTGCTTTTGAGTCTTCTCTCTTAGTGTAACTAAAAATTGTCAGTTTGTTTAATCTTTTCAAAAACCAGTTCCGTTTTGTTGACCTTTTCTATTGTTTTTCTAGCCTCTATTTCATTTATTTCTGCTTTGATTTTTATTATATTCTTCCTTCCTTCCTTATTATTAATTTGCTTTTCTTTAGTCCCTTGAGCTGTAATGTTAGATTGTTTATTTGGGAACATTTTCTTTTTTGATGCAGACATTTATTGGCATAAATATCCATTAGTTCCCTCAGAACAAATTTTACTGTATCCCATACATTTTAACATGTTGCATTACCATTTTCATTTGTCTCAAGACATTTAAAAATTTCCTGTTGGATTTCTTGTTTAATACATTGGTTGTACAGAAGCATGTTGTTTAATTTTCAGATAAAGGTAAATTTTTCAAAATTTTTCCTATGATTGATTTCTAGTTTTAATCCATTGTGGTTAAAAAGGAAACAATATGATTTCATTTTTTAGAAATTTGTTAAGACTTATTTTGTGGCTTAACATATGATCTATCCAGGAGAATATTCTATGTGTGCTTGAGAAGAATTTTTATTCTGCTGCTGCTGGCAGAATGATTAGCATAGGTTCATTAGGTCCATTTGATCTAAAGTGTTGTCCAAGTCTAGTGTTTCCTTATTGATTTTCTGTCTGGATGATCTTTTTATTTCAGAAATTGAGTGTTGGTTCCCTACTAATATTGTATTGCAGTATATCTCTCTCTTCAGATCTATTAATATTTGGTTTTAATGTTAAGGTGCTCTGATGTTGGATACATATAGATTTATATGTTATATATTCTTGATGAATTGATCTCATAAGCATTCTATAATAACCTCTTTATCTCATTTTATAGTGTTTGACTGGAAGTCTGTTTTATTTGACATGAGTATAGCTACTCCTGCTCTGCTCTGGTTTCCACATGCATGGAAAATGTTTCCATTGTTTTACTTTCATTCTACGTTTGCCCTTACAGAGGAAGTGAGTTTCTTATGGACAGTATATAAAGGGGTCCTGTTTGGGTCTTGTTGTTGTTTATAGTGGTTATTGCTTCTATGTGTGTTTTTCAAATCTATTCAGCCTATGCCTTTTGATTGGGAAATGTGATCTATTTACATTCAAGGTAATTATTGATAGCTAAAGACTTAGTGTCATTTTGTTAATTGTTTTCTGGTAGTGTTGTAGATCCTTTGTTCCTGTTTTTCTCTCTCCCTGCTTTCATTTGTGATGTGATTGTCTCTGGTGGTATGCTTTGATTCCTTACTTTTTAACTTTTTTGTATCTATTTTAGGTTTTGCTGTACAGTTACCATGAGGCTTTCAGGAAATGTAATTTTAATAGGCTACTTAAGCTGATAACAACTTAACTTTAATCTCATAAAATAACTCCATTACTTTACTCTTCCCGCACACACATTTTATGTTTTTGATGTCACAATTTACAACTTTTTATATTGTATAACCCTTAAAAATTACTGTAGCTATTATTTTTATTTTGTCTTTTAACCATTATACTAAATATAATTGATTTTTACACACCACAATTACAGTATTAGAGTATTCTGAATTTGACTATATACTTAGCTTTACCAGTGAGTTTTATACTTTCATATATATTTACGTTACTAATTATCATTCTTCCCTTTTATTTCTTTTTAGCTTAAATAATTACCTTATATCTTATAAAGATATCTTATAAAGATAATTTATAAGATATAAATTACTTTATATCTTATAAAACAGGTCTGAGATTGAAAAGCTCCCTCAGTTTTTGTTTGTCTAGAACCGACTTTATTTCTTCTTCATTTCTAAAGGGCAGCTCTGCCAGGTAAACTGTTTTTGTTTTTGTTTTTTTTTTCAGCACTGTAATATGACATACCACCCTCTCCTGGTCTGTAAAGTTTCTGCTGAAAATCTGCTACTAGCCCTATTGAAAATTTCTTATATGTGATTTGCTTCTTTTCTATTGGCAATTTCACAATCCTCTCTTTGTCTCTGATTTTTGACAGTTTGATTATAATTCGTACTAATCTTGTTTAAATTTAGTCTTACTGGAGACCTTTGAGCTTCCAATTCCTAAATATGTCTAGGATTTCCAAGATTTAGAAAGTTTTTTGCTACTTTTTCTTAATCTTTCCACCATTATTTCTCTTTTCCTATGTGAACTCATATTTGCTCTTTTGATGATGTCTCATGAATTCTGTAAGCTTTCTGTAAGCCTTCCTTATTTCTTCTTATATTTTTTCTCTTCTCTCCTCTGGCTGTATACTGTCTAAGAACTTGTCTTTGACTTTACAGATTCTTTCTTCCAATTACCAATTCTGCTATTGAGACCCTGTATTGCATTTTTTTGTTTTATTCATTGTATTTTTCAGTTCCAGAATTTTTGATTTTCTAATATATTTCAATCTCTGTTAAGTTTCTAGTTTTGGTCATTTATTGTTTCTTTGATACCATTTAATTTTTTCACTGTGTTGTCTTGATGGCCCCGAGCTTTCCTAAAACATTTAGTTTGAATTCCTGGTGGGTAGTTTATATTCATTTCTTTGAGTTAGGTACTGGGAGATTATTGGGAGATTGGGTTCTTTTGGTAGTTTTATGTCTCCTTGGTTTTTTCATGTTTTTGTTGCCTTATGTTGATGTCTGCATATTTGGTGGAGCTGTCACCTTTTGCAGACATGATGGACCAGTTTTGTTGAGGAAGATTTTTCCCTATTGGAGGTGTGAAGACATTTTCAAGGTGGGATGCAGCAGTTCTGGCACCAGTAAGGGAGTCCCTTTATGGTGTCTCTGCAGCTCTGTGAACTGAGGTGGTATAAACAGTTTGTAGGAATCTTCAATCACAAATGCTATGGATATTCACAGTGACTGTGAGAGTTGTTAGAGTCTTTGGTGGTGATGACTGCTAAGGTACCTTTGGTCTCTTTTCCTTTCACTAGCAAAGTTGTGTCTAAGAGGGGTCATTTCTCTTAACACTGATCTGGCTTGTGGGCCTGATCATGGTGGAGGCAGCATTAGTGTCTGATGAATGAATGGTGCTTATAGAGCAGCCACACAGTTAAGACCTGAAGCATGGGTATGCATGGAAAGCCTATGGCTCTGGGATTTGCAGTAGTAATGGCATTGGTGCTTGGGATATAGACACCCATGCTGCTCTGTTGGTAATAGAATGCAAGGTATAAATGCTTGTGAAGTAATCAGGGCATTGAGAGTGTGGGCATTCACAGAGGTAAGAGTGGCTATGGGATTGGAGACAGAGCCAAGCTGTCTAGGGCAGCTGTGCTGGTAATTGGGTGCAGGCATCCTGCTGTCACTTTGGTAACCGTTTGTGAAGCACAGTTGCCTGTGAAGTAGCCAGGAAGCTGAGTATGGGAACATAGGTGTACACATGTTTACAGTGGCTCCAATATTGGGAAGGGTGGGGCCTAGCTCTCTATGGCAGCTGAGCCAATGTCTGGAGCACAGTCACTTGTAGCAAGAGCTTGGTTCCAGAGCTCGGAGTGCAAATTAGCTCACTGTGATGATTGTTGCAATACCTAAGATGTGGGTAAGCCTACTGTGGCCACAGAGCCTGTGTTTGGAGTTTGAGCACTGTAGAGCTTGCCATGGCTCCAGGATTAGGCACCCAGGCGGCTGGAAGATATGGCAGCGCCTTTATTGAAGCAGGGCGACAGTGGCCGTTCCTGGGTGAGGGAGATATGTGAAGACATGTCCACCACAGATGAGAGATGATTTTTAATAGGCAAAAGTTTTGGAATGCAGCTGACCTATTTCATACCTATTTTTGTGATATATACTTCTCCTAAATTTGTTTTTTAGTTAAGTTCTTCCATCTTTTTTCCTTATTGATATCATCCAGATAAGATTCTCCAACTATCTTCGAGATTATTAATTTATCTTTGGCAACCCTTCTGTTCTCAAATCATCCACTGAGTTTTTTATACCAATTCCTATTTGTCTATTTTTTGAATCTCTGATTAGTTCTTTATAAAATTATTCTTGCTTCATTATTTCAATATCAGGTTGGATTACCTTGAGATGTTCACTGTGCTTGCTTTTAATTACATGACAAATTATTTGTTTGAACTTCTATTTCTTCTGAGATAAAAAGAATTGTGGTTGTTAAGATATCTGGTTAGGAGTGAAACTCAAGTCGTAGTTTTTGCCCCTCCTGGTGAGTTTACGGCCGCACTTCTGGGGTTTGAGCTTGCTTTAGGTTGGCAAACCTCAGCTGTGCTAATAATAAAAGTCTCAAATGAAACAAGAGGCTAAAGAGGTACAGTAAACATTTTTTCAAAAAATCATGAGGTTTATAGATAATTTACACTATGCTAAAGACACTGTATATTAAGCATTTTGGTGATGATTTAGTGATTGCTACAGTAAATAAATAATTAAATATAAGGAAAGCTTTTTTTATAGGTGAGAAACAACATTGGATGGTTTCAGAGATACTGCCTGTTACTTACTGTTTGCAGTCAATATGGTTAAGAATTCAAAGCACAAGGAACAATTATCAAATATATTATTTGAAATATAGAAGTAAAAGTTACAAGGAATGTAAAAATATCAAATACCGTATTATCTGCAAAGCAAAAATAGAAGAGTACAACAAATGGCTGCTGTATTTTATTTTAAAGCTTCCTGGTAATATTTTATCCTAAAGGTATGTATATTATTATGTTAATAAAAATAAATAAATTTCTTAGGTTGAAATATCTATTTATGAAGATTCATAGGGTATACTATATTCTGGGCAAATTTCAATAAAAAGAAACCACGCCTGACAGAGTTTTCAATTCTTGAAGAAATATCACTTTATTCTAAATCACAGTGATAGGAATTAAAATTAAGAACTTAAGAATAACAAAACCTTAGAATAAAATTACATCCAAAGAGCTTTGAATTAATTCTAAAATAAATGGCTCAACCTTTTATGTAAATCTTATTTAATAAATATATACATAAATATTCCAGACAGAGATAATATAGCAAGAATAAAACCACAAAGACCATAAAAATTTGGCTCTAAATATTCACAGATGATGAAAAATAAAAGTATAATAAATACCTTGTTGCATAAAGGATGAAATAAAACAATTTTTCAAACTTGACTCTATAAATTTAATAAATAAACTTTAAAGGACAGTTAATTTTGTAAGGAGCCAGTAGTAGAATTTAAAAGAAAAAGTATGTCTCCCCAAAAAGAGTGAGGAAGAACAAAGTGAGATTTAATAAAAGGCAAAACGTGTAATAAAAGGCAGAACGTGTAATAAAAGGCAAAACATAAAAAACACACACATTTTACATATGTGTGTATGCATATGTATATACATATAATTTTGTTGTTTTCGATTATTCTATATGTCTGCAAGCATATGAAATATAAGCCAATTTATGATGATGAAATAATAAACATAACAAGTTATTCTAGATATATGAGCTAAACTACAAAATAAAAATAAAAACAAATCCCTCCAAACAGTTTGCAAGAATGGAGTTTTAGAAGATAAGTAAATGTCTGATAAGAAAACACTCTATTAAAATTAGCTAAATCAAGAAAAAAAGAATTTTGTTAAATTCATAAAATAAAACACATATTGAAACTATTTAGACAATAATTCATTTCAAAAATTGTTAAATGGCAGGCAAGCAATTTATGTTATCAAAGCTTCCTTAATATGCCTATCAGCTATAGCTCTCATTAATGTTTAATTTTCAGGTTATATTGGACATATATACATTTATATATAAAAATTTAAATTTTTAAAAATGAATATGAAGGACATTTGACAGACTCACCATATCAATAAGATATTTTAACCCAAAACACTTGCTATAAATGATATTTTAAAATTAAAACAAATTCAGAAGTACTGATTAGAACTAATGTCATTATTTATTTTGATTTCAAGTTACATATAGGATACGGTTCCAACAAATACAGACTAATAATTTTTTAAAAATTAATTAACAAATGAAGTATACATTTCCTTCCCCAAAATATCAACAAATGTAAAAAATATAAAATATCTGAGGCCATGTTTTATCATGTCAAGGCAATTGTCCCAGAATGCAATAAAACATTTGAACTGAAAATATGCACATATTAGAGTTTTTTTTAATTAAAGAAAGAAGAACTTTTACGTAGTTGTGCATGAACACCAAATAATAATTACAGGTTGTTTTACCAGATGACTATTGAATAATATTGCTTATAAAATTTGTTGGTACACTTTTAAAGCATTTTTTAAGTTGGCTTAAAAAAACTTATAGGTACATAGTAGGTTTATATATTTATGCGGCATATGAGATATTTTGATACAAGTATACAATGTGTAATAATCACATCAGAGTAAATGAGCTATTTGACACCCCAAGCATTCATAATTTCTAGTTTCTTAGTGTTACAATCTAACTGTACTTCTTTAGTTATTCAAAATGTACAACAAATTATTGCTGACTGTAGTCATCCTGTTATGCTATAAAATATTAGATCTTATTCATTCTAACCATAATTTGTACCCATTAACTATCCCTGTTGTCCCGCTCTCTGTACTACTCACCCAGCCTGTGACAACCACCATTCTACTCTCTATCTCCATGAGTTCAATTTTTTCAATTTTTAGCCCCCCAAAATGAATGAGAACACGGGAAGAAGAGTGTCTTTCTGTGCCTGGCTTATTTCACTTAACACAATATGCTCCGATTCCATACATGTTGTTACAAATGACAGGATCCTATTCTTGTTTATGGCTGATTAGTACTCTTTGTGTAGAAGAATCCCATTTTCTTTATTTATTCCTCTGCTGATGGTCACAGAGGTTGCTTCCAACTCTTGTCTATTGTGAACAGTGCTGCAATAAACAAGAGGGTGCATATACTATCTTTGATATACTGATTTTCTTTTTTGGGGTATATACCTAGCAGTGGGATTGCCGGATCATATGGTAGTTCTATTTTCAGTTTTTAGAGGAACCTCCATACTGTTCTCCATAGTGGCTTTACCAATTTATATTGCCACCAAAGTGTACGGGGTTTCCCCTTTCTCCACATCCTTAGTAGCATTGTTACTGCCTGTCTTTTGGATATAAGCTATTTTAACTTGTGTCCTAGACTGCCCTTCATATTTACTTAAAACCCCAGAGTACTATAGCCTATGGTGGCAAGGCTTGCAAAAACTCATGTTCTGAGCCCTGAGATCAATGATTTCCATATAGGGCTGATTTAAATGCTGCCTCTATGAGTCCCAGGCAACTTCTGCCTTGTGTTGCTTTCCACTGTGACAGGGCAGTGCTGAGTTCCAATGCAAGGTCCCACAATCACAGCACTCTCCCTTCCCAAGCACAAGATTCTCTCTCCTCACCACACTGTGTGTTGGAGGATGGGGGAAAGGTGGTGTCAGCAATTCAAGACTGTCTTTCCTACCAACTTCATTGCCTCTTTTCTTGATATAATGTTAAAACCAGATACTGTTGTCATTCAAGCAATTTTTGGTTCATATGAAGGTGCTTTCTTGTCGGGAGAGTTGTTCGATTTGGTGTTCCTACAGGGGTGATGTTCACTGGAGAGTTCTATTTAGCCAGCTCACCCCGTTTTCTCTCCAAAAAAATTATTTTAATTTTTGGAAAAAAAATAGTTTCCTAGAAAAAATATCTAAATATGCTTTCCATTTAACATTAATAATAGGCAACTGAACATTCAACTTAATAAATTTGAAAGGGATGAGTATAAAGTAATTATTCAGAAAAAAATTTAAAAGTGAAAATTTCCAAGGTAAGGATAGGTAGGTACTTTATTTTAAAGTATAAATGATACAAAGAAGTTAGTGAAAGTCAAATAAAATGTTCGGTAATTTTTGTAAACAAATAATTAGGGACTAGAAAAAAGATGTAAGATATAGGAGTTTAGTATGTATATTTCTGGATAAATATATTTAAGTATCTTAATTAGAGGGAATAGTTTTAAGCTACCTAACAAGAAAATTATGTATAAATAAGAATATTATTAATAAAAAATAACCTGAGGGTAAATTAACTTTTAAAGAACTATTTCACAATAAGAATTTAGCTAAAGTGGATCCATGTATACTTATCCGAATCTTTATCTTGTTTTTAAAGACACTTAAAGAATTATAATGCTACCCAGGTGGAGTGGCTCACACCTGTAATCCCAGCACTTTGGAAGGCCTAAGAGGGAGGATCCCTTGAGCCCAGAGTTCTAGACTAGCCTGGGCAACATAGGGAGACTCCATCTCTACAAATAATTAAACACAAATTAGCTGGGTGTGATAATGCACAACTGTAGTCCTAGCTGCTGGGGAGGTTGTGGAGGGAGGATCACTTAAGCCCAGCAGATGGAGGTCGCAGTGAATCATGATCACACCACTGCACTCCAGCCAGGGTGACAGAGTGAGATCCTGTCACAAAATAAATGAATAAATAAAAATTGAAAAAAATAAAAATAATGATAATACCTAGAGCATATATGTCAACTGAGAAATATAAGAAAGTGTAAAGTATGCAAAAATGATTACTGAGTTTTATCAGGAAAATAAAACGCACCTGCCAACAAAGAACCCCTCTATAGCAGCATAGAAAAGAGACAGAAAAACAATTTATTACTGCATAAAGGCTAACTGATTTACATTCATGTATGAGAGCATGAAAGCAAATACAAAAATGTATAGAGTATCACACGGATTTAAGTAGTAAAGCAGAATAAAGAACAATTAAAACTTCTCTTATGTCTTCAAGATACAGACAGTCTGCACCTCCTGATAGACTTTTGTACTAAGAGACATCTGAGCTAATTCTGGTAGAACATGTTTATATATTCAGAGGTTATTTGACCTGCAAACTTGGCAATAAATCAACTTTGTAAAAACCAGGGCCTGGGAATAATTCCTAAAGAGATTTATCTTCACGTCAAATGTTAGAGTCAGATTCACTGTCTCCAAGGAAACACTACAAAAAAATGAAGAACAAAGGGAAAATGGTCCCTTATACCTTTATAAATTGTTAAAATAATTTTTATTTCCATGGACAATATCTCAGTGGAAAACTGATCATTGTTTGGAGCAAGAATACCCTCCTGTCTTAGCCATTTCTATCCTTTCATTGACTTTGGGATATTTTAAAGCAAGTTATACTGAAGAAAACAACGGCAAGTCATATGCAAACATTTTTGTCCTGTAAAGAGACTTACTTTCCATCTCCCAAACTTAGAAAAAAGCCAGTGTGGCAGGCATTTGTAATTTATTTTAATATACTTGATATATAAATGTGTTTGCTCTTTGCATTCTCCTTTAAATATGCTGTAAACACCTAATCCATTCCTCTATTAATAATGAGTTAAAGATAATTTTAATACTTTAATATTTTGTGTTGCTATAAAAGAATACCCAAGGCTGGGTAATTCATTTGAAAAAGAGGTGTTATTTGGCTCACAGTTCTGTAAGCTGTACATGCAGCAGGGCACCAGCATCTGCTTCCAGTGGGGACCTAAGGCCATTTCCACTCATGGTAGAACATGAAGGAGAGGTGACATGTGCAGAGACCACATAGCAAGAGAGGAAGCAAGAGGGAGATGGGTGGGAGGTAGCCAGGCTCTTTTTAACAGTCAGTTATCCTGGGAACTAATAGTGAAAACTCTGTCATTACTGTGAGGATGACACCAAGGGATTATTCCCTATGAGCCAGACTCCACCTGCTCAGCCCCACCTCCCTACACCACAACACTGAGGATCAAATTTCAACTTGACATTTGGAAAACAAATGCTCAAATCACAGCAGCAAGTTTTATGGTCTCAAGATAGAAGTGAACACCATGAGATACTCAGATATTTCACCATGACCTTGAAAAGCATACTTGAAGCAGCATTTCAAGCAAAAGTTTCTTTGGATTATCTAACTTAATTATTAACGCCTTTTCAATTAACATGCCCCTAAAGTAAAAAGATGATTTGTCTGATTGGGTTAGTCTACATCTGGGTAATTGTGCGAAATATTTAGATAACACTATATACTTTAAGTTTCTGTAAAGAAAGAAGAGAGAAATTGATTTAAGATACAAACAATAGTAGATGAAAATAATTAAAATTTAAAAGTTCTGTTTGTTCTGTGAAGTCAGAAATTTTGTGAGTTTTGTTTATAATTATTAGCACTTATACAATCAGATTCTTTTCATTTGGGTCTACAAAGTTTGTATCTAGTTTATGCATGGAAAATTTGTATATAAAAAGCCTAACAAAAATTATTTTTTATGACGACAATAATATGGTAAAAGTACCATTAATTATTGCTTAATAACCAAATATATAAAGATCTCAAAAAACTCTATAGGAAAAAATTTAATGATGCAATCAAAAGATGAGTAAAATATTAAAATAGACATTTCTCAAAAGAAGACATACAAATGGAAAACAAGCATATGAAAAGGTCCTTAATGTCACTGATCATAAGAGAAATGCAAATCAAAACTACAAGGAGATATCATCTCACACCAGCTGAAACAGCTTCTATTCAAAAGACAGGCAATAACAAATGCTGGTGAGGATGTGGGAAATCGAGGACACTTGTAAGCTGTTGGTGGGAATGTAAATTAATTAGTAAAGCCACTATGAAGAACAGTATGGTGGTTCCTCAAATACCTAAAAATTGAGCTACCATATGATCCATCAATCCCACCCCTTGGTATATATCCAAATAAAGGAAATCAGTATATCAAAGAGATATCTGAACTACCATGTTTGTTGCAGCACCATTCACAATCGCCAAGATTTGGAAGCAACATCAGTGTCCATCAACAGATGAATGGATAAAGACAATGTGGTACAGATACACAATGGTGTACTATTCAGCCATAAGAAAGAATGAGATTCACTCACTGGCACCAACATGGGTGGAACTGGAGATCATTAGCTTGAGTGAAATAAACCAGACACAGAAAGACAAATATTGCATGTTCTCACTTATTTGTGGGATCTAAAAATCAAAACGATTGAATTCATGGACATAGAGAGTAGAAGGGTGGTTACTAGAGGCTGGAAAGTGTAATGGGGAGTTGTGGGAAGGTGGGGAGGGTTAATGGATACCAAAAAAAAAAAAAAAAGAATAAACAAGACCTACTATTTGATAGCACGACAGAGTGACTATATTCAATAATAATTTAACTGTACATTTTAAAATAACTTAGAGTGTAATAAAGTTGTTTGCAACTCAATGGATAATTGCTGGGGGGGATGCATATTCCATTCTCCATGATGTGCTTATTTCACATTGTTTGCCTGAATCAAAATATTTCATGTACCCCATAAATATTTATACCTAGTATGTCCCCCCAAAATTCAGAAAAAATAAATAGTAAAGATTTTTTAAAACTTTGGAAAAATATCACTAATTATCTTACATGGATTTTTTAAAAAATATAGAATGGTATGGCCGGGTGCAGTGGCTCATATATTTTTCTGTCATAATAATCTGAAAATAATTACAGTCGGTAATATATTTTTATTAATTTTTGTCATTTCCCAAAAACCATTCTTTACTTTTATTCTATCTTTTTAAAATAATTCTTCATCAGGGCACATTTTTAACATATTTATTCCAACTCAAATTTCTACTTCAATAGCAGAACAATATAGGCATATTTTAGCTAATTTTCTTTACTTCCTAGGTACTAGTTTCCATAGAAATATATATATATGTATAGTAATCTCCAATGAGTCAATCAGTTGCTGTAGTTGATAAACATAGTGCTATTCTGGGGTTTCAAAATGTAATAAAAATTGGTTTGTTCCACATAAAATTAATATAAACAAAAGTATGGGTTGCAGCTGTGCTGGTCTACTCAGACTTTCCCTGTAATATTCAGATCTACGTATTTTAACAATAAAATTTATCTTAGTTTTATCTATAAAGTATCTGTAAAATCAAGTGAGAGTAAGGACACAAGAAGATAAATACATGCTTTTATTTAGCAGCAAATGCATTCAAATTATCTGCTCCTGTTTTTTGTTTTGTTTAGTAATCACAGTAGACAAAACAATGTTTCTGTTTCACTTCTGACATGTAAGGAGTTTGGAAGCAATCACTCTTGTCCTTACAACAAGAAAAAATAGACAATGTGAAAAATCAATGACTTTTCTGGTCCACGACAGAACTGAAGTCACAGAGTAAACCATCATCCCCAAGTCTGAAGAGACAAGCACATCTGGAGATAAACAGGAGCTCTGTAGCAAAAGTCACTAAAGCCATAAAACGGTAGAAGCATTTATATTATAATTTCACAAATTTTATGGAGTTTGAGTTTCAACCTACAAAAGTTTGGGTGTACACTGAGTTGAGAGTGAGAAACTCCTGAAAGCTTAATCTTAGAGGGTTTGCATACTTTCATGAGCTTTACCCCCAGAATCTCCACCAGGTTTTAATGGTGAAGGGCCCAGAAAGATCCCTTTGTCACTCTGGAAAAAGGAAGAGAAGAGTATCATTGTGAAACATTCAAAGAGTTGTCTCTATAATGAAGTGTTATTCTCCAGGGAAATGACTTCACCAGAACACAACTGTGAAAGAAATATCTTTTGTCTCCAGTTCCTCAGCTTTTCTGTCTCACTTGGAGGAGAAAGGGAGAATATATTCAGTTTGGAACAGGAGTTCAAGAAAATATATTTGGAAACTGAAGTCAAACTAAGAAGCAGTGGGGGAAAAAGAAAAAGAAAGTGCTTTACCACTGAACAAAAGCACTTCCCAAAGCCATAGTCTTAAGATATAAAGTGAATTAGAGCTGAAAGTCTTGCGAAGTGTGGACTCTCTCTAAGAAGAATTACTCAGGAAAGCCCCCAAACAAGAGGAAAGACAAAAACAAAGGCACTGAAAGAATTGTAGCATCTGATACCTGTAGCAACAACAAATATCAAAAACAGCTCCATTCCTACTTAGATTAACATAAGTCCTCACACTGGAAGTCTCTTTATCTCAGTTTCTATTACCTGATATGACATATCTAGCTTTCAATAAAAAAATTGCAAGGCATGTCAAAAGGCATAGCTATTAGTCATGTTAGACAAAAAATTTAAAATAAATGTGATGGATGTGAAAAGCAGATATCATGCAAGAAGAGATGGGGAATGTACTCAGAAAGAGGAATAAGGTATGAAAGTATTAAAATGAAACTCTAGAAATAAAAAATCTTACAATGGAAATACAAATTAGCATTCATGGGGTGATCAGTATACTGGACACTACGTAGGAAAGAATCATCGACTCTGAAAATAAGTCAATTGAAATATTACAATTGAAATGCAAAAAGAAAAAAATACGAAAAAATAGAACAGAATATTCAGAATATAACATTACATCAATAGATATTGTTGAACAATATCTAAATCCATAACACATATGTAATTGGAATACAAGAAGAAAAAGAGAATAGGCAAGAAACAAATATTTGAAGTAATAATGACTGAGAACTTTACAATATTAATAATAGACACCAAACCAGATACAAAAATCTCAGAGAATACCAAGCAGAATAAACACCTTAACACCCCACATTTGGATATTGCATGTTCAAACTGCAGAAAATTAAAGATGAAGAGAAAATACTGAAAGAAGCCAGAGGAAAGAAAGAATGTACAAATTTATAAAGAAACAAAAATATGTATTACAGTAGACGTGTGTTCAGATACCATGGAAGCAAGAAGGAAGTAGAACAAAATATTTAATGTTCAAGGAAAACAAAACAAAATGCCATGCTACACTACTATACCTAGTATAATATTCTTTTAAAAATAAAGGAGAAATAAATGCTTTCTCATATAAACAAAAACTGGGGTAATTCATCACTAGCAAATTTGCTCTGCAAAAAAGAAAAAAGAAAAGTTAAAACAGTTATTCAGGTAGAAGGAAAATGATTCAGCCAGAAAATTTAATTCAAATAAATAAAAGAAGAGCGACATGGAACAAATTTAAAAAGTTAATATAATTGAAATCATCTAATGGAATCTCTTTCCATATGCAGGATGTTCATGGTGCTTTAAAAATTAAACTCACTCATGTTTTGTTTTGTTTTGTTATTCAATTTTTTTATTTATTTTCATAGGTTTTTGGGGAACAGTTGGTTTATGGTTACATGAATAAGTTCTTTAGTGGGGATTTCTGAGGTTTTGGTGCACCCATCCCCGAGCAGTGTACATTGCACTTAGTGTGTAGTGTTTTATCCCATACTATCCCCTACACTTTCCCTCAAGCCCCCAAATTCCAATGTATCACTCTTATTCTTTTGCATCCTCATAGCCTAGCTCCCACATATGAGTGAGAACATGCAGTGTTTGGTTTTCCATTCTTGAGTTACTTCACTTAGAATAATCTCCAATTCCATCCAAGTTGCTAGATAGATAGATATAGATATAGATAGATATAGATACAAATGCACTATTCAGTGTTTATCTATATATTTATATATAATATATAATATATTTATTATATTTTTATATTTATTATATAAATATATATTTGTTATAAAATATATAATTTTATTTTTATTATAAAATATATATTATACATTATATATAAAATATATATTTTATATATATGTATATACACACACACTACTCAGCCATGAAAAGGAACAAAATAATGGCATTCACATTCTATCTATCTATCTATCTATCTATCTATCTATCTATCTATCTATCACATTTTCTTATCTACTTGTTGATTAATGGGCATTTGGGCTGGTTCCATATTTTTGCAATTGCAAATTGTATTGCTATAAATATGTGTGTGGAAGTATATTTTATGTATAATGACTTCTTTTCCTCTGGGTAGAGACCTAGTAGTGGGATTGCTGGATCAAACTGTAGGTCTACTTATAGTTCTTTAAGGGGTCTCCAGACTGTTTTCCATAGTGTTTGTCCTAGTTTATATTCCCACCAACAGTGTAAAAGTGTTCCCATTTCAATGCATCCACACCAACATCTATTGTTTTTTGATTTTTTGATTATGGCCATTCTTGCAGGAATAAAGTGGTATCACATTGTGGTTTGGGTTTGCATTTCCCTGATAATTAGTGAATTTGAGCATTTTTCCATATGCTTGTTGGCCATTTGTATATCTTCTTTTGAGAATGGTCTATTCATGTCCTTAGCCCACTTTTTGATGGAATTCGTTTATTTTTTCCTTGCTGATTTGTTTGAGTTTTTTATAGATTCTGGATATTTGTTTTTTGTCCGATGTATAGATTGTGAAGATTTTCTCTCAGTCTGTGTAAACCCACTCATGTTTTGATTCACAGACTTTTACCTTGTTATATATGGGGAGGGTGTACTTAATACTATTGATTGGGCCTGTTGTTTCAAAAGCTCTCCTTCATTTTTATATTGAATCAAAATTTTCAATTCTTAAACTTTTAGAATACAAATAAACATTAGATACTATCATTTGTTAATATAGTACCAGAGTGAATTAACAGCCACATATAAGAAAAAATGATAAATGAGTCATGAACTTTGTGCCTGGATTCTTACCTAAAGGAAAAAGAGAGAGAAAAACCTTATAATACATAGATCACCATCTTCATAGTTTTGCTTTCTTCTGTTATCATGAAAAGAATGATCAATTTCTCATTTAATTTGCCTTTTCATTCCAATTGAATAACTCTGAGTTTCTTTTAATTTGCTTGAAATATAAAATTAAAATATTAATCTAATAACAACATAAAATTATTAAAAACAGTCCTACGTGATAAAGGTTGGGAGGTAAAAAGTCAAAAGCAGGAGAAAGTCAAAGCAGCTTGGTTGATGACATTTTCTCTGATTCTCCAAATCTAACCATTCTCTACTTTCTAACCCAAAAGCATAAGAATAAGAAAACACACCAAATCTGTGACAACAATGCTATCTTTTCATATAGTTAGTCCACATTCTTAATCCTTCTACGAAGACAGCAATGAGTTGACATAAAATTCATTGTGCTTATACACTATAATGTGATGTTTGACAAGCCATGAGATATTAATGAACAAGGTTTAGTTTATCATGGCATCAGATCAGCAATGTTTGCACCATAATTGAGTAGATAACGAAATTTGTTTTTAAGCTCTAAAGCAGAGTCAAGGTTCTGAGCAATGCTGAGCAATCAGGCTACATTGCTGCAAGCTAATTTAGTGTTTTGGGGCTATATAGATCATTTAATCTGTCACACATCCTATTGTCCTGAATAAACCAAATGAAGCATATTTTAATTTTCACAAAGAAACTTGTTATTCATTCTCCAAGACCTCTTCGTATCATGGGATTAAGGATAGTCTTATAGGTTGGCTACATTACTAAAATTTACGGATGGTGTAGAACTTGATATCAGTATTACTAAGTATAGAAATAGTCATTTTTAACCATTTACTAGTATAAATAATTGCCCTTTGCCTAGTTTGTAACAAATAGGCTGATTTGAAAAATCTGGCACTGATTACACGGTTGTTTTTAAGGCCATGAACAAAGAAAATCTGAAGTATAATTTTGTGGGAGGAGAGTTCTAGTCTTTTATAATAGTCTAACAAAGTGTATAAGAGTACTGTGATTTTCAGAATTACCTTTCCCAACATTTGCTAACTTAAACGTGGCACTTCTCAAAACATTGAACATGTACTCTTATTCAAATCTGTCTCTATGTAATTTTACTCAAATTTCATGAAAATGAAAAATGAACATGTTATTTTCTTACTTCAAGAGTGGATGAAATTATACAGAAGAAGAGAAAAGAGTTGAATTTAAAATAGTGTTTAGCCAGCATTGATTTATCCTATCACATATATCTTTTAGAATATTCATAAATAATAAGTTCAAATATGAATTATTATCTGAATCTATTGTTAGAATCTAGATTGATTCCAAAATGTATTATGGCAACAGAGCAAAAGAATTCCATATCATTTAGAATCACCCTGTTAATTTTATCACAAACATCGTCACTAAATATAATTAAAATGTAGTAGGTTGATGACAGATGTAGCGATGAAGACAGGAAAAGAGAAGAAGGGAGGGATGGAAGAAAAGTGAAAGAGAGAGAGAGAAAACACCTGGCAAATAGATATATAAAAATTCTTAGAGCCCAAAAGTAAAGATTCTCAGAAGCCAAAATAAAAATAAAAATGTGATTGTGAATGCTGAGAGGACACGTAGTTCTAACCTTCATTTTACCTTTGAAACATTTGCTTTACACTAAAGAATATGTTTCTCTTTTGAAGACCACTAGAAATTATGGAAGAAAGAGTCAATTCTAGATCTCGCCCAAAGTTCAGTGTCAAATAAAAACTTTCACATGGAAACATGGATCACAAAAGTCTACACAATCATATTAGGATGAATTAGATATGAATTCATCTTGCAATACGGCTTATAAAGAGAATCTGTCTCCTGGAAAACTAGTGCTGAGTGAAGGGAACAAATTCTTGGCTAGGAATATGTTACCATAGACTAGCCTACAAATGCATTTGTGTTTCAAATTCAGACTACTTGCATCATCCAAAAATTCTCAAGTCACAAAAAGTGACCAAAAGCAAAAAGTCAGCAGTTGTCAGTCTACACATCCAAAAAGGTTTCATTGTGGGATTACAAATCTACTCACCAATAAAACTTCCTACTTCCCTGCAACTGTTACCTAGTTCGATGATATTGAACCTAGGCTAGAGGGACAATGGGATTATGTAGTTAAGACAAAGAGAAGCACATAGCCTAGTATATCCTTTCTATTTTTCTCACTATAGGCTTTCAATGGCCTAGACAAAGAGAAGACAAGGAGAAGCACATGGCCTAGTATATCCTTTTATTTTTTTCTCACTATAGGCTTTCAATGTGGAGCAGTGCTGAATGTGAGGAAGAAGACTTCTGTTAAATCACATGTTGAGTTTACATAATTATGATTTAATTACTGCAATAACACTAGTATTGTGACATAAAATTACTTGGAGCATACCTAAGAATTGATATACCAATTTCCAATTATATATAGATACATTTCTGCATTTCTTCCTGTGCCAATGACACATGGCTTTAATTATTATAGTTTTATAATTAATGTAAATGTCTTACTGTGAAAGCCATAGATTTTAAACAACTCTTTAAATATCTTGGTTCTATTAGGACTTTTTTATTCATATACACTTTTTAGACAGTTTGTTACAAAAATTGTTTAGATTTTGGTGTCACATTTATTACACAGAACAATTTAATGAAATGATATTAATAATATCCCTATACATTCATGACTATGGTATAGCCTACTGTATGTTAAGTTTTTATTTTATCTAGTATATCTCAGTGTTTCTGGAGGATGATTTTCCTAGTAACAAATCTGACCAGAATAAGTAATCTCCAATTTTCTCCACTAATAAATTTAAAGCCTTTGGATCTTTTGTTGACATGATGAAAATGTATCAGTTAAAACTTTTATTTATAAAAATATATCAACTTTATAAGCCACTGCTTGTTATTTAAGATGACAGTACTAAAACACGTCAAAAAGTGTGTGTGTATACATATATATACTACTACTTGTTTAAATTTATAATGGGCCTGATATGGTTTTGCTCTGTTATCCCACCCAAATATTATGTCAAGTTTTCATTCTCATAATTGGAGGAGGGTCTTCGTGGGAGGTAATTGAATCATGGGATTGGATTTCCCCCTTGCTGTTCTCATGATAGAGTTTTTAAAAAGATCTGGTTGTTTGAAATTGTGTACCACCTCCTCCTTCTCTCTCTCTGTCTCCCCTTCTCAGGTCATGTGATGATGTACCTTCTTCCCCTTCAACTTTGACCATGATTGTAAGTTTCCTGAGGCCACCCCAAAAGCAGAAGTCTGAACAGCCCACAGAACAGGAGCTGATTCAACCTCTTATCTTTATAAATTACCCAGACACAGGTATGTCTTTACAGCAGTGTAAGAACAGACCAATACAGAAGATTGGTACCAGAGCAGAAGGGTATTGCTGTAAAGATACCTGAAAATGTGGAAGCAGCTTTGGAACTGAGTAATGGCCAGAGGTGAAATAGTTTTGAGGGCTCAGAAGAAGACAGGAAGATGAGGGAAAGTTTGGAACTTCCTAGAGACTGGTTGAATGATTGTGACCAAAATGTTGATAGCTATATGGACAGTGAAGTGGAGGCCAAGGATGTCTTAAATGGAAATGAGGAACTTACTGGGAAATGGAGAAGGGGTCACTTTTGCTATGCTCTAGCAACAAGACTTGTGGCAATGTTCCCCTGCTATAGAAACCTGTTGAACTTTGAACTTGAGAGAGATGATTTAAGATACGTGACAGAAGAAATTTCTAAGCAGCAAAACATTCAGGATGTGAGCTGGCTGCTTCTAAAAGCTACACTCATTTGCATAAGCAAATACAACTTACCTTTAAAAGAGAAACAGAGCATAAAATTTAGAAAATTTGCAGACTTGCCATGTGGTAGAAAAAAAAATCAGGAGAAATTCAAGCCAACTTCAGAAATTTGCATAAAGAGAAGCCAAATGTTAATATCCAAGACAATGGAGAAAATGCTTCCAAGGCATTTCAGAGACTTTTGCAGCATCCCCTCCCATCACAGTCCTAGAGGCCTAGGAGGGAAAAATGGTTGTGTGGACCAGACCCAGGGACCTGCTGTTCTTTGCTGCCTTGGGACATGGTGCCCGGCATCTCAGCTGCTTCAGCTCCAGCCATGCCTAAAAGGGGACAAGATACAGCTTGAGCCATTACTTCAGAGGGTGCAAGTCCCAAGCCTTGATGGCTTCCCCATGGTGTTAAGCCTGCAGTTGTGCAGACGGCAAGAGTTGAGGCTTGGGAGACTTCACCTAGATTTCAGAGGATGTATGAAAATGCTGGGATATCCAGTCACAAGTCTGCTGCAGGGGCAGAGCCTGCATGGAGAACCTCTGCTAGGGCAGTGTAAAGGGGAAATATGGGGTTGGAGCCCCCACACAGAGTCCCCACTGAGGTATTGTCTAGTGGGCCTTTAAGGAGACAGCCACTGTCCTCAAGACCCCAGAATGGTAGATCCACTGACAGGCTCCACCATGTACCTGAAAAAACCACAGGTACTCAATGCCAGTTCTTGTGAGCAGCCATGAGAGATGAGTCCTGAAGAGTAATAGGGGCAAAGCTGCCCAAGGCTGTGAAAGCACACCTCTTGCATCAGTGTGGCCTGAATGTGAGATATCAAGTCAAATGACATTATGTGTTGGAGCTTTAGAATTTAATGACAGACCTGCTGGATTTCGTACTTGCATGGGGCCTGTAGCCCCTTATTTTGACCAATGTCTCCCTTTTGGAATACAAGCATACACCAAATGCCTATACCCTCATTGTAACTTGAAAGTAACTAACTTTTTTTTTTTATTTTACAGGCTTTTAGGCAGAAGGGACTTGTGTTGTTCAAGATGAGACTTTGGATTGTGAACTTTTGAGTTAATGCAGAAATGAGTTAAGACTTTGAGGGACTGTTGGGAAAACATGAGTGTGTTTTGAGATATAAGAAAAACATGCGATCTGGGAGGGGATGGGGCAGAATGATATGGTTTGGCTCTGTGTTCCCACACAAATCTCTTTTTGAATTATAATCTTCAGTGTTGAAAGAGGGGCCAGGTGGGAGGTGACTGAATCATAGGGGAAGACTTTTCCCTTGCTATTCTCATGATAGAGTTCTTATGAGATTTGATTGTTTGAAAGTGTGCAGCACCCCTCACCCTTATTTGACCATGGAAAGATGTGCCTGCTTCCCTTTCACCTTCTGCCATGATTGTAAGTTTCCTGAGGTATCCCCAGCTGTGCAGAACTATGAGTCTGTGAGTCAATTAAATCTCTTGTCTTTAAATTAACCAGTCTCAGGTATGTCTTTATAGCAGTGTGAGAACAGACTAATACACGGCCTGTACAAATTTGTATTGCCAAAAGATTTGTAAATAAAAAAAGTAGCATGCAATTATATAGTGTATTAGTCCATTTTCTTGCTGCTGATAAAGACATACCCAAGAGTGGGAAGAAAACAAGCTTTAATGGACTCACAGTTCCTTGTGGATGTGGAGGCCTCACAATCATGGCGGAAGGTGAAAGGCACATCTCACACAGTAGCAGAGAAGAGAAGAGAGCTTGTGCAGGGAAACTCTCCCTTTTTAAAACCATCAGATCTGGGCGAGGTGCATTGGCTCACACCTGTAATCCCAGCACTTTGGGAGGCCAAGGTGGGTGGATCATGAGGTCAGGAGATCGAGAGCAACCTGACCAACATGGTGAAACCCCATCTCTGCTAAAAATACTAAAATTAGCCAGGTGTGGTGGTGCATGCCTTCAATCCCAGCTACTCAGGAGGCTGAGGCAAGGGAATTACTTGAACCCAGGAGGCAGAGGTTGCAGTGAGCCAAGATCATGCCACTGCATTCCAGCCTGGGTGACAGAGTGAGACTCTGTCTCAGAACAAAACAAAACAAAACAAGGCCATCATATCTGGTGAGACTTATTCACTCTCATGAGCACAGCACAGGAAAGACCTGCTCCCATAATTCAAGCACCTCCCACTAGCTTCCTCCCATGACACTTGGGAATTATAGGAGTTACAATCAAAATGATATTTTGGTGGGGACACAGCCAAACAACATCATTCCACCCCTAACTTCTCCCAAATCTCATGTCTTCACATTTCAGAACCAATCATGCTTTTCCAACAGTCCTCTAAAGTCTTAACTTATTTCACCATTAACTAAAAAGTCCAAAGTCCAAAGTCTCATCTGGGACAAGAGAAGTCCCTTCCAACTATGAGCCTATAAACTCAAAAGAAAGTTAGTCACTTTCTAGATACAATGGGGGTACAAGTATTGGGTAAATATAGCTGTTCCAAATGGGAGAAATGGGCCAAAACAAAGGGGCTATAGGCCCCATGCAAGTCTGAAATCCAGCATGGCAGTCACATCTTAAAGTTCCAAAATGATCTCCTTTGACCACATGCCTCACGTCTGGGCCACAGTGATGCAAGAGGTGAGTTCCCATGGTCTTGGGGAGCTCTGCCCCTGTGGCTCTGCAGAGTACAGCCTCCCTCCTGGCAGCTTTCACAGGCTGGAGTTGAGCGTGTGGCTTTTCTAGGCAGATGGTGCAAGCTGTCAATGGATCTACCATTCTGGAGTCTGGAGGGAAGTGACCCTCTTCACATAGCTCCACTAGGCAGTGCCCCAGTAAGGACTCTGTGTGGAGGCTCCCACCCACATCACCCTTCTGCACTGCCCTAGCAGAGGTTCTCCATGAGAGCACTGCCCCTGCAACAATCTTCTGCCTGGACATCCTGGTGTCTCCATACATCCTCTGAAATCTAGGTGAAGGTTCTCAAACCTCAATTCTTGACTTCTGTGCACCACAGGAACAACACCACATGGATGCTGCCATGGCTTGGGGTTTGCACCTTCTGAAGCCATGCCCAAGCTCTACACTGGACCCTTTCATCATGGCTGGAGTAGCTGGGATGCAGGGCACCAAGTCTCTAGGCTGCACATAGCATGGAGACCTGGAGCCTGGCCCATAAAACCACTTTTTCCTCCTAGGCCTCCAGGCCTGTGATAAGAGGGGCTGCCATGAAGACCTCTAACATGCCCTGGAGACATTTTCCCCATTGTCTTGGTGATTAACATATAGCTCCTTGTTACTTATGCAAATTTCTGCAGCTGGCTTGAATTTCTACTCAGAAAATGGGATTTTCTTTTCTATCACATTGTCAGGCTGCATATTTTCCAAGACGTTTTGCTCTGTTTCCCTTTTAAAACTGAATGCCTTTAACAGCACCCAAGTCATTTCCTGAATGCTTTGCTGCTTAGAAATTTCTTCCACCAGATACCCTGAATCTGGTATCCACAAAGCTCTAGGTCAGAGGAAAAATGCCACCAGTCTCTTTGCTAAAAGCTAACAAGAATCACCTCTGCTCCAGTTGCCAACAAGTTCATTTCCTTCAGAGACCACATCAGCCTGGACATTATTGTTCATATCACTATCAACATTTTTGTCAAAGCCAGTCAACAAGTCTCTAGGAAGTTCCAAACTTTTCCACATTTTCCTGTCTTCTTCTGAGCCCTCCAAACTGTTCCACCCTTTGCCTGTTACTCAGTTCCAAAGTTGCTTCCATATTTTCAGGTATCTTTTCAGCAACACACCACTCCTAGTAACAATTTACTATATTAGTCTATTTTCATGCTGCTGATAAAGCTGTACCCGAGACTGGGAAGAAAACAAATTTTAATGGACTTACAGTTCCTTGTGGCTGGAGAGGCCTCACAATCATGGTGGAAGGTGAAAGGAACGTCTCACATGGTGGCAGACAGAGAAGAGACTTTGTGCAGGGAAACTTTCCTTTTTAAAACCATCAGATCTGGTGAGACTTATTCACTCTCACGAGAACAGCATGGGAAACAACCACCCTCATAATTTAATCACCTCCCACCAAGTTCCTCCCACAACACATGGAAATTGTGGGAGCTACGTTTCAAGATGAGACTTGGGTGGGGACACAGCCAAACCATATCATAGAATGTGCTTTTATTTTTAAAAAATCATTAATTTTTGATGCTAGATTTCTGAGTACCTCATAGGTATTTTTGTTGTTGTTCAAAGTTAAAACTTTTTAAGTCAAATTCTTCAGGATTTTTTAAATCTTCTTTTGTTAAGTTTAAAATGTGTGCATTTTATTAAATGTAAGTTAACTTTTAAAATTTATTGTCATAAAAACACAACATGAAATATACCTTCTTAACAAATTTTAAGTGTGTAAAGCATTATTGTTGAATATGGGTACAATATTGTGCAGCAGAACTCCAGATTATATTCATTTTGCTCCTTGATTCATAACTATGCTCCTTGATTAGTAACTACTCATTTCCCTTCTTTCCCATTCCTGGCAACCACCATTCTATTCTGAGTCTACGTAATTAACTATTTTAATATCTAGAAGTTTAGGAAATTGCATTGTTTCATCTAATTCTTACTATAATCCTGTAGGTGAGTCTGTTAATTTTATTTCATACATAAGAAACAATACATTTCAGACCAATTGAAAAGCTTGCCCAGCAATGCAAAATGATGCAGCCACTAATAGCAGCATGCACATTCCTCAAAAAGTTAAAAATAGATATACCATATGATCCAGTAATTTCATGTCTGGGTATTTATCCAAAAGAACTGAAGTAAGGATTTTGAAGAGATAGCTACACTCCCATGTCCATTGCAGCATTATTCACACTAGCCAAGATGTGGAAATAACCTAAACATCCATTCATAAAAGGGGAAAGAAAATGTGGTCTACACATACAATGAAATACTACTCAGCCATAAAACAGAAAGAAATTCTGCAGTATGTGACAACATGAATAGACCTGGAGGACATTATGCTAGGTAAAATAAACCAGTTACAGAACAACAAATATTGCATGAATTTTCTCTGTCTTAATCTGGAAGACAAATGTCCATACAACCTCAAAGGAATTCTAGGTGACTCTAACATCCACAAAAATGTGAGATATTTGGGCTCAAAAAGACCCTGGAGAAGTATAACTTTTTAATTTCTTTTCCTCAAGTGACATTTTTCAAGCAATATAGGTCAAATATTTTCCTCTGAAAATCCTCTTGAGATAACTGTCAGGTTTTTTTTTTTATTATTCAAAAAGTAGAGTAAAACTTTTTGAAAGAAGAATCTCTACAGGGATTTTTCTCTATGCAGACAGCAGGGCTTGACCCTAGGTGAACATACCCCCTGGACAGAGTAATTGCTCAGCTGAAAGACAGAATGGTCTCACAGTCTGAAATTCAGAGAGAAACCAGAGACTTGAAAGATAGAGACTGGACGGCATCATTACTTTGATTATTTTTTTTTCCTGCATGATTGTGATTTTTTTTTGTGGCCCTATGTACTCGAAGTATTGCTTCCTCCTTCTTTCTCTACTGCATTTCAAACTCATATAAATGGGAAAGAAGATTGCTCTGTATATAAACGCTGATAACATTTAGCTTAGGCTATCTAAAATCATTTTTGGCATTAAAAACAAATTAGGGAAGAGTGGAAGTATAAAAAACAGCTTTTAGGTTTTTTTTAAAAGCTTTTCACTCTTTTGAAATTCCATATTAGCACAAATACATGACTACTATATTGAAATATATTTTATAAGAAATAATTTACTAAAGTCCGATTTTACCTACATTATTATTTGGCAAAATTCAAGAGCAAGCCATTATGAGATCTATGCACATTTTTAAGAGTAGTATAAGATTTTTAAATGTTAGTCAATATTCTGTCTAAATTATTTTTCTGTGGTATAGGTTTGTGAGTATATTTTATATTTTCTTGCAAAATGTAATTTAGTCTAAATTTTTTTTCTCAAGATTACAACACTAAAAGCCATAGTAGATATAAAATACAATAATTCTCATCAAAAATAATTATGAATTGTAACAATCATAATCCTTTCATAATTATGTGTTAATACGTCAAATATTATAACCATTCCTTGCAATGCTTCAAGTTGCCGAGATATCATTTAATTCAACTTAATTTTTAAATTATACTACATACTTGTAAAATCTTTTTGACTAACTTCGAGGCTGTATTTTTTTACTCTATCGTCACTAAGCACTTTTTTTTTAGAATTGCATTTAATACATTTAAATCAAAATGAAATTTCTTTATATACGAAATAAAAAGGGCTAGTTATAATTAATGAGAATTTATCTCCTATATTCTGCATACTGTGTTTATACCTCTAATGAAACATCTGGAGGTATTTGAAGCATTACAGAAGGGATAGAAATGAATGGAGAAACCAGACGCTAGAAGTAAAGGAAGTATGCTTACGAAAAAGACCAAGATAAATATATGAAGGAAAAACTCACTTTCACTATGATATGGATTCTCTACTAATTTTTTAAATACAGCACAACAATGACCATTCAACATGACTGTTTATTTGTAAGCCATGCCCACAATCTCCACCTCCATTCGACCAAAAGATTCATAAACATATGCACGTGCACACATTAAAAAAATAGAGAAATTAAACATATTGCATGGGGGGAAATATATAAAAAAGTATATGCACAGATTCACATAATCTTTATCAGAAATAAGTAAATATGAAGGGAGATCAGGAGATCATCTGTGAAGTCAGGAAAAACAGAGTAGGGTAGATTCTAAGGGTCAAGGAAGGGAGTGGTCCTAGGTGATAAATTGTACCTCTTTCTGGAAAATCATCTATTTTGTAATATGAGCCAAGACCTCTTGCACTCTCCTACTTTATGCAAATAAGACAAAGATGTGATTGAAGTGATAATATATTTAATTTCAAAACCAGAAATTGTTTTAGATTGAAAAGGTGTAATAAAATGAACACATTTGATAAGTTTTATTGACTGACTAAAGTATGTTGTCCATCTGAATATTAAAAGATAACCTAAAAGAGTAATTTATTACTATATATTTCCATTCTCTAATGAGTTAATGAGCCTAGCTGTTTCTAATATTCAGAGCATTTTCTTTAAAAGCAAATTACATTTCAAACTGATCTAATTCTGATTAATTTTTAAATAATTGCCGAAAGGTTTCTATATCATTTATTTTTATGGTTAAAATTTTTGAAAGAGTTAAAAGTTTAATTAACCTTTTTTGTAGAAAATAATATTTTTTGAAAAAAAATTTTTCTAAATAAAAAGTGGTACTTTATATGCTCAGAATAAATTCGATTAAAAACAAGAATTACTCAATTCCATTTTTAATTGAGATCTGTAAATACTGCAGTGCAAATACTTTCACAAATACAAGTTTTTTGGGGGGTTTTCCCTCCCTGATTCCGAGAATCTTTCTTTGGCAAATAGTTTTTATATGACAAAATTTATCAAGTAAATTATCATTATTTATAAATTTTCGAGTATATTGCAAAATGTAGATGATTCAAAATTGCTGACTTTATCATTTTCAATTTATTCAGTAAAGGATTATCAATTTATCCACTTAAAGACCTAAGGAAATAAATGGATTTTCCCCACATGTCCATATATTCTAAAGTTCAATTAGATAATTTTCAAATTAAATAATTTCCCATCACTAAATTTGTTTAGATTTGTCTTGCTTTTGTGGGATAAACTACAATCGCCTCTTGTTTGCATGTTTGTTTTGAATAACTGCAATTCACTAGAAAGCTTCCAAGAGTTGAATATTCTGGAGATTTATTTGTCAATTTGGGACAAAATGCAAGTAAATAAACACAATTTTATCAGCTCTATTAATAAAAGTGTTGAATAGCATTATAGATAATCATTTCTTCAAAAGTTTATACATTCTTCAATTCAAATTTACAATGGGCAGCAGAAATAGAAAGTAAATATTGTCATACTGGAGTAATTTTGTATATTTAGCATTGGCATCAGTCTCATATTTTAAAAAAGTTGTGATGTGACATGTATGTGTGTGTAAATTTAATAACTTCAGCTTCTTCTTAACTGGTAGTCTATTAAAGTTTGTTTGGATTAAATTATTACAACTTATTGCATGGTAATTCTGGCCTTATGAAAATGTTGTTTCCACAATGACATTTGCTTTACCAAATTCACAATGCATTTTATCAAGAAAAAATATAATATTACTGATGTGATTTTCACTGGATTTATCATAACATACTTTAAAATGTCATATAATCTACCTTATTGAAATGTACTTTCAAAACATTACTTTGAGTTCCTAAATTGAATGAAAACACTTGAATCATTTTTTGCAGTTAGCTGATTTTCTACTTAATGCATTAGATGATATTGGTATAAAATTTTCAGCTTTTAACTGTTTGCAAATACTTTCTTCTGCCAGTTCAACTCATGCATTCACAAATATCAATTCACTCTTCTATGTGCACATGAAAACTTTGATAAAAATTATTATAATTAATTTAGATGAAAAGTCATTTGATCAAAATAATCATCAAGATAATATATGAATGGTTTTCTGCAGCTGCACATGTAATATCACTGTGTTTTTAGAGTAAATACTCACTGTGGAAGTTGATAATAGTGCTACTTCAGAAGACTTGATTCCTATGGTTTCATGAGTTCAGTGATATCTTCACCACCTCCATCTGCCATGGTAGATAGCTGTTGTCAAAAAATATTTTATGGAGTGACATGCTCATCATGAACATTCTTATTAAAATAGTGCACACATTTCATTTAAAAAGCACTATCTTTTGTTAGCTCTTCGTCTAGCAACGGGATTTACTACAGAATTTTAGAAAATGCATCAACTAAGAAAATACACTAGAAACTTCAGATTTGATTTACTGAAGAATTGATGAATCACCCTCACAGGAGCTTTCAGTCTATTTCTTTTTTTTCTCCCTGAGACAGGGTCTTACTCTATTGCCAAGGCTGGTGTGCAATGGTGTGATCTCAGTTCACAGAAACCTCTGTCTCCTGGGCTCAGGTGAGCCTCCCACCTCAGCCTCCTGAGTAGCTAGAAATACAGGTGTGTGCCACCATGCCCAGCTAAGTTTTTTGTAGAGACAGGGTTTCGCCATGTTGCCCAGGCTGGTGTCAAACTCCTTAGCTCAAGAGATCTGCCCGCCTCATCCTCCCAAAGTGCTGGGAATTACAGATGTGAGCCCTGGCTATTCTTTATATTCATCATATAATTATCCAGCTTCTATTTTCTGTACTGTTATAAAAATAAAATAGTGCTACCAATAGAAAGAATCCTTTGTACCAATACAGAAGAGAAAAAGAACACAATTTATTATTGGATAATTATGTTAGTTTCCTATTCCTGTAAGAAATTACTCCAAACTGTGGTTTTGTTTTTTTTTTTTTGAGACGAAGTTTCACTCTGTCACCCAGGCTGGAGTGCAGTGGCGCGATCTAGGCTCACTGCAAGCTCCGCCTCCCGGGTTCACGCCATTCTCCTGCCTCAGCCTCCTGAGTAGCTCGGACTACAGGCGCCCGCCACCACGCCTGGCTAATTTTTTGTGTTTTTAGTAGAGACGGGGTTTCACCGTGTTAGCCAGGATGGTCTCTGTCTCCTGACCTCGTGAACCGCCCGCCTCGACCTCCCAAAGTGCTGGGATTACAGGCGTGAGCCACCGTGCCCGGCCCAAACTGAGGTTTAAACTGTATACATTTACTTACTTAATGATTTGGATATTGGAAGTCCTAAAACCAAGATGTTGGCAGGGCTGTGTACCTTCTGTACAGTTTTTGGAAATATCTGCTTTATTGTTTTTCTTCCATTTCCAAAAGGAGTTCGCATTCCTGAACTGACAGACCTAGACCTCAGCTTTTGTCACTAATTCCTTCAACTCTAAATATCTTGCCTCTCTTCTCCTTAGAAGGATGTTTGTGATTACATTAGGCTCACCTGGATGATTCAGCATACTCTCCCTCATACAGTTTAAATGTTTGTCCTCTTCAAATCTCATGTTGACATATGATCTCC
This sequence comes from Gorilla gorilla gorilla, assembly GCF_029281585.2. Classification (NCBI taxonomy): domain Eukaryota; kingdom Metazoa; phylum Chordata; class Mammalia; order Primates; family Hominidae; genus Gorilla; species Gorilla gorilla. The sequence goes on along the minus strand of NC_073238.2, from coordinate 101,505,991 downwards.
ACTGTTGGAGGTGAGGCCTAGTGGAAAGTGTTTGGGTATGGGGTCAGGTCCCTCATGAATGGCTTCCTACCATCCTCGCAGTAACAAATGAGCCTCACTCCATGGGTTCACATGAGATCTGCTTGTTTACAAGTGCCTACAACTTCCTCACCTCTTTCTCTCCTGCTTCCTGTCTTACTGTGTCTGAAATTAGTGGGTTCTTTGTCTCACTGACTTCAAGAATGAAGCCGCAGACTCTCGTGGTGAGTGTTATAGCTCTTAAAGCGGCGTTTCTGGAGTCGTTCATTCTTCCCGTTGGGAGTTGTTCATTCCTCCCAGTGGGTTCGTGATCTCGCTGGGCTCGGGAGTGAAGCTGCAGACCTTTGCTGTGAGTGTTACAGCTCATAAAGGCAATGGGGACCCAAAAAGTCAGCAGCAGCAAGATATATCACAAAGAGTGAAAGAACAAAACTTCCATACTGTGGAAGTGGACCCTAGCAGGTTGCCACTGCTAGCTTGGGCACCCTTTATTCCCTTATCTGGCCCCACCCACATCCTGCTGATTGGTCCATTTTACAGAGAACTGATTGGTCTGTTTTACAGAGAGCTGATTGGCCCATTTTGGCAGGGTGCTGATTGGTGCATTTGCAATCCCCGAGCTAGACACAAAAGTTCCCCAAGTCCCCACTAGATTAGCTAGACACAAAGCAGTGATTGGTGCATTTGCAAACCTTGAGCTAGACACAGGGTGATGATTGGTGTGTTTACAAACCTTGAGCTAGACACATGGAGTGCTGATTGGTGTGTTTACAAACCTTAAGCTAGACATAAAAGTTCCCCAAGTCCCCACCGGACTCAGGAGCCCAGCTGGCTTCGCCTAGCTGATCCCTGCCAGGGCCGTGGGTGGAGCTGCCCGCCAGTCCCGCCCCCCCTGCCCCGCCCTTCCCCGCGTGCACTCCTCACCCTTGGGCGGTAGATGGGACCGGGCGCCGCGTGGAGGAGGCCACCTCAGCGGGGCTCGGGCTTGGCGGGCTGCAGGTCCTGAGACCTGCCCCGCGGGGAGGCGGCTGAGGCCGGCAAGAATTCGAGCGTGGCGCCGGCGGGCCGGCAGTGCTGGGGGACCCGGCACCCCCTCTGCAGCTGCTCGCCCAGGTGCTAAGCCCCTCACTGCCCCGGCACCGGCTGGCCGCTCGGAGTGTGGCGCCCGACGAGCGCACCCCCAACCGGAACTCGCGCTGGACCGCGAGCGCCGCACGCAGCCCTGGTTACCGCCCGCGCCTCTCACTCCACACCTCCCGCCAGCAGAGGGAGCCAGCTCTGGCCTCAGCCAGCCCCCCAGAGAGGGGCCCCACAGCGCAGCGGCGGGCTGAAGGGCGCCTCAAGCGCTGCCAGAGTGGGCGTAGAGGCGAAGGAGGCGCTGAGAGTGAGCAAGGGTTGTGAGGGCTGCCAGCAGGCTGTCACCTCTCATTACCATGTCATACACCTGGTCCTCCTTCATCTTCCGCCATGATTGTAGGATTCCTGAGGACCCTAACGAGGAATAGATGCCAGCACCACACCTCCTGTAGAGCCTGCAGAACCGTAAGCCAAAATAAGCCTCTTTTTTTTTTTTTATAAATTACCTATTCTCAGGTATTCCTTAATAGCAATGCAGAGGGACTAAAACACTCCCCATCCTAAAATTCTTGACTTAAATGCATCTGCAAATTCCTTTTTACTACGCACATATTTACAGGTTCAGGGTATTAGGGCTTGGACTTTAAGGAAATTCCATTATCCTTTGACCACAGTAAACTTTAATAGATTTATATGAATGTAATTGATCACAAAAGGTAACACTAAGGATAAAATCTTACACATTTTATACAGCAAACAGAAGAAAGAATAACTTAAAGAATTAGACCTCCTAACAATTTCCTTTACATGTTGTGAGATGTCACTGGGCCGCTTTTAGTGATACATTTTCACATAGCTGGAGGTTTTGAGTCTGCCGACTTGGAGCTATTGCTTCATTGTAAAACCTGGAATATCTAGCTTAATCCTTGGCGAGATTTATCTCTATTTCACAGGTTATAGTAAGGACTCTAACTCAGTATGTCTTCAAGGAAACAATTTTTTTAAAGAGGGAAGTGGATTAAAAAAATGTACCTGATTGTATTAAACAGGCAAGAAAAACTTTATGTAGGACTATTGCAATAGAGATCAAGACTATTGCAATAAGTTTTGGGGGAAGAGATTGAATTCAATGCCACAAAACAAAAGGTGGAAGAGTTATTGAGTGCTGAGGTGAGGTAGTGGAAAATTACTGGAGGATATTAGAGGAGAGATTGGTCAATGTAATTAGGCCAAGTGTGTTTGCTTACTGGTACTTATAGAAGTTAGACTTATACTGTCTCACAGAGACTAAGAAGATGGGGTACTAATTTCTTGATAATTGCATTGCAAAGAAATTTTTCCCAGGTCCTTGAGAAACACATTCCTGAGTTACATAACTGGCAAAAGGCTGGAAAAAGATTATATCTCAAAAGGAAGAGAAATAATTTACCATTGAGAATTTTCTAAATTAAATGCTGTAAGAAAAAGTGGTCAGGGGCCTAGAGTCAGGAACAAACCTGCTTAATGTTTAGTCACACTTAGGTGGGTATTAAGTAGGGACATGTTATCTTTTTCCTTTACAAATGATGAAAGACATTTTTATTGATCATTATATTTACTTACATTTAAAGTATAAGTTTCTACATTTTTTACTGGTTTCACGGATTTTAAGTCTGACTTCTGGTTAGTTTAACAAGGGACCTTTAATGACCACCATATTTTAATACTTCTCCCATTATGCTGGATGGTGTTACTGAATTTCACTATTTTTACAAAAGAATGCTTCATCTTATCAGTGAACAAGGACCCTTGAAATGTAATTTTTAATTACTCTTATGGACTGAGTGCTTGTGTCCTACCGAAATTCTTATGTTGAAACGTTATTGCTCAATGTGATGATATTAAGAAGTGGGATTTTGAAGGTAATCAAGTTTAGATAAAGTCATGGGGGTAGAGACTTAATGAATAGAATTAGTGCCCTTAGGAAAGAGACTCCAAACAGCTCCCTTGCACCTTCCAACATGTGAAGATACAGAGAAGAGATGGCCATCTAGGGAGTTGGTCCTCATGAGACATTTAATCTACCACTTACTTAGTCTTGGACTTCCCAGCCTCCAGAAGTATGATAGATAAATTTCTGCTTTTCTAAGCTTCCAATCTATGGCATTTTTTGTAGCACACTGAGCTGACCAAAAGAGTTACCTTGAGCCAGAATCTATCCAAGAAAAGAGGGAAGAATTACTGATGGTTTTAAAATTTAGCCATTTGTTCACTGAACATGCATCTTACACCTTACTAGACAAGGGCATAGGAAAAATTGGAAATACAATACAAAACCACCATGGCTTACATTACTGTAACTTTGAATAACATTTCACAATTAGACAGCTAACATTTTGATATAAATTCTGAACCAGGAAAAACCTAGGAATAACACAAGTAAACTAAAGACATTATAGGCAAGCCATGACTTATGTTCATTATTGGAATCCAGAAATAACACATTGTAAAGCACCTGAATTGTGACAATTAGAAATGCCTCTATAACCCTGAGACAATCAGAAACAAGGTATCTATTTGTTCTATGGATGATATTCACCCAGATACATTGATGTGTATGGGATGCAACAGAAAGCGAAAATTAGCTCCAGGAAAGTTTCTTTGGAAAGAACTGTAGCCAGAGAGAAAAAATAGATAGAAACTAAATTTCAGCCAGAAAAGTGACAGACATATCCAGGAGCAATCCTAGAATGGATCAGGCTCTGCTTTTGAAAGTGGACAACGAAAAATGCAGAGATTGCTCAGGAATGAAAATATTAGTCTGTAGAGTTAACTAACGATTGAAAACTCAGAATATTCAGAGTTTTGAAGCATGACAGTCAATGGGTCCCTAATTTGTTTTCTCTCCTTAAGTAATAAGACAATAAAAAGGCTGCTGAATAATGGCATTTCAATGTAAGCAGGAAAATGAATGCACAGTCAAATCTTTCTGTAAAAAGTGTTAAAATTTTTCAGCTGGATAATCTGTTTATGCAGGTATATTTGGGTGTCTATGTGCATATTAATATGAATGGAAATACTGAATACTGTAAATGTTTGAAATTTATAATACATAATCAATGTTCTTTTCAGTGTTACCTAGTTAAGTAAATTGCTGTTCTTCAAAATTCTTAATTTTGCTATATATATATATTGTGTGTATATGTATATATATGTTATTTTATTATGTATATGTAAAACTTGATACATAGAAAAAAGTTCAGTACTTCATTATTGTAGCATTTAGGTAAGAACTGTGATAAAAATAGATCACTGACATTTGTGTTTTAGTATTTATATCTATTTATTTAAATAGTAATTTGAAGGAAAATGAACCATTCAAACATGCAAGATGATTTTAGATGGGAAAGAACAGACATGAACTATGAAGTGTCAGAAGACAAAATTTTATGCTGGGCTTTTCTTTGTCTTCTGTGTCTAGAAACAGAAAGTCACCTTGGAGCACATCATCTTTGTTCTGCTAAGAAGTCATATGATTATTACCTTTTATTCATGCAAATATTGTGCCAGAAAGCACATTTATACAGGGTCAGGGTAAAAAAAGGACCTATTGTGTCTTGACAAAGGCAGCTTATTACAAAACCTTCTTGCTGCAGAGCTGTCACAAAGAAAAGAGAGGGAAAGTCTGCATGCTGACCAAGTAGCCTCCTGGGAGGAAAGGGCGTGATACTTTCACTCCTTCCACTCTATTGTTCACATTTTCAAGACTCCTCCAATGGAATAAGGTGGTGGAGGAAAGTACACACATAACAAGAACACATCATGAAAACATCAAGAAGTATGAAAGCTTCTGGACTCTCATGATCGATACAATAAACTAAATTTCATGGAGGAAGGCTGGCTTCAGCAAATCCTATGGCTAAGGGTGATCGTAGAGTTTTGGAGAAATGTAAGAATAATTGTTGAATGTGTATGAGCTGCTGTGCTCATACAAGCCAATGTACTCAGAAGTGATTTGGACCAAGCAGAAGTCACTCATCAGTAGGGCATGAATAGTCATCACAAAAGTCAGGGGCAGCCGGCAAACTTGCTAACTCAAGTCCCTGGGAAGTAGCAGCGGTACCTAATTGATTACATCCCAAGTTTTCTCTCTTCTGAGTATTTGGAAGCAGGATTAAATTTAATTGGATATCAAAAAAGTCCTGGATGTTGGTCAATTAGGCGAGATCTTTAAAATAAAAGAAATTCCTGGTAAAAGGGGTAAATCAAGGCAGGATGGGAGAGGAGGAGTAGAAATATGCAATATTAAAGAAAACAAAGATTTGCCTTATAGGCTGCTATGAAATGACCTAGGACAGTTGAGTTACTCAAGTGTAATGTATATTTTAAATTCATAATCTCAGCTTCCTTCCCATAAGCATGCTATAACACAATATGATACAATGAAAATGAATTTCAGGCTGAATTCTGTCACACATAGGAATATTAATTAGTGAACAATTAAGGAAATAACTACAGAACTTGATTTATAAGCTTGATGAAAACTAGGTCTCTGACCTTTTGGCAGATCTAACAGGACTTGTGCAATAAAACTAGTTGCGTTCAGTTTACCTCCTAGTTCAGTCACACACCAAAATACATAGCTAGGATGTAGTATGCCAACATCTTTGTTGCCATTGACAGGAGAAAAAATTCCTGATTTTTTCAAAAGCCAACTAAGCACTCCTGATTGTCTGTGCTAAAGGGATTTAAAACTAATCACAAAGATGCAAATCAAGGTGACTGAGCAAATATAACAACATGTTTTTTTTTGTTTGCTTTTAATTTTTATCTATATTATGTGGTAATACTTCCCTCCAAAGCATGAAAAAGCATTTGGGAAAATATCTGGGAAAGTTATTTGTAAGTATAATAGGAATTTTAAAATTGAATGGGGATCATAACTGAACTGCAAATTTTAGAGGTGGAAAAAACTATATATAAATATATCAGCTATTTCAAAAGCTAATTAACTTGGGTTAGTATAATAGACTTGAGGTAAGAGCAGAAAAATGGGTATTTAATATGTCCAAGTATGGATGAGTCCACATTTTGGCTGGATTCGTGGTTACACAGATGTTTGTGATAATTCAGCAAGCCGGGCATTTGTAATTTGTCTAGTTTTCTGTAAGAATAAATGTTTCAAAATAATAAAAAAAACTAAATGTATGGTAGATCTTTAGTGTGGAAGTTCTCACATTTACTAACATTTTGCCTAAATTACACTTTAGCTTGTATGTAAAAAATGAGTTTCTTAGGATAAATGAACATTTTAGTTGTATGTTGAATAGAGATGTAGAAGAACTTCGTAAAGTTTTTTAGTGTAGCCACTGTATACGATGAATGAAAAGGTGTGACATAGTAAGAGTTAAGAAAGGTAAGCAAGGACAAAGTAAGAATTATTTCACATACCCAAATCAACAAGTTCCTATGTTATTCTTTGGGCAATGTGAAGTCATTTAAATTGTGTAGAACCAGTGGATGAAATAAGAATAAAATTCTAGGGATCATTTATATGAAATGGTTGAATAGAAGTTCATTATATGAACATAAACTTAATGCTATTATTTTATCATCCTCAGCATTATAGCTAAGGAAACTGATTTACAGTGTACTTTAGAAATTTGCACATTTGGCAAGTAATGGAGGCAAGGTTGACACACAGCCCAATCCGAATGGGTCTACCACAGAATTACTGAAATAAAGGAGTGTAAATGTAAGTCATTACAGATAAGGAAGTTGAGGGACAAATTCTGGAGAATTGGATAGATGATAAATACTATTGTTTCTTTCTGAATTTATTATAGGTTTGGAATAAAGGAAATGCTATATTTTGTATGTGTCCTCCAAAAAGCAGGCGGTAGAAACTTAATCATAATTTTAATAGTATAAAGAGGTAAGATCTTTAAGAGGTGATTAAGCCATAAGGGCTCTTCTCTCATGAGTGAATTAATGCTTTTTTCTCTGAGGTGGGTTTCTTTTAAAATGATGAGGTTCAGACCCCTTTTGCTCTCTCACACACTCTTGCCCTTCCACCTTCCACCATGAGATGTTACAGCAAAAAGGCCAGCACCTTAATTTTGAGCATCCCAGCCTCTAGAACTGCAAGTAAATACATGTCTTTTCTTTATAAGTTACCCAGTCTGTGGTATTCTGTTAGTTACAGCAGCATAAAATGGTCAAAGACAAATATCAACTGTGATTCAGGTATTAAATGTCTACAGAGATATAGTAATAACAGAGAGACCTTCCATAAAAAGGATTGCAGCAGATTGCATGCTGATTACTAGGGCTTTAAAGCAGAATGGTGCTTTACATGAGGCCCACAGAGATTTCTGAAAGTGTTCCTGCAGGTTTACAACAGAATTTGCAAATTATGCAGGGATGGGTGAGAAAATTTCACTTATGATGCTACAAAGGGATTTTTGTTTGCTTGATGACAAGATTTCAGCTAAAGAAAGAAATTAGATGCAGCATTTTATGAAGAAAAACCTACGAAGTGTTACGTAATTTAGGTTTTTATGTTAAATGTACCCAATAAATTCTTTGTCTTTATTCAGGGCTTGAGTAGAATCTGTCAAATACAACTCAACTCACTTTATCTATTTATAAAACAACGGTAATCTTAAGTGTTATGGCTTAAATATGGTTTGTCCCCACCAAAACATATGTTGAGACTTGATCCCCAGTGTGGCAGTGTTGGAAGGTGGTGTTTTTAAGAAGTGATTGGTCCATTAGGAGGCATTAATGCCATTCTCCAGAGAGCGAGATCTGCTTTCCTAGGACTGGATTAGTTACTACCACAAGAACGAATTGCGATGAGCAAGACCGCCTCTTGTGTTTGGTCACTTTTTGCATACACTTGCTTCTCCTTCTTCTTCTCTTCTGTATTATGATGCAGCATGAGAGCCTCACCAAAAACTGACCAGATGCTGTGGCCTGATCTTGGACTTCCTAGCCTCCAGAATAATGAACTTAAACCACCCTCCTTTATAAATTATCCAGTCTCATTATTCTGTTATAGCTTCAGAAAATGGGCTGACAGTAAGGAAAATGGTAGATGTCTTAAGAACTAATATTTGCATAGGAAGAAAGAAAGATATGTAGGTTATAAATATTTGATTATTCTTTTGAATATAATACAAAGAAAAATATAGAATTATGAGTATTTAGTTGGGTGAGGTATTCAAATTATTTGTCAATACCCGACAACCCTTATGTGTTGCAACAATTTACTAAATGAAAGGTGCAACAACAATCAGGATTTGGTTGTATGGGTCATGGTTATAATACTAGGAAAATAAATATGCATCATGTGATACCAGTTTCTGATAGGATGAGAGACAGTGTTTTAATAGTTTAAAATGGTGTTTTAGATTGCTGTTGCACACATAGTGGTGGGACCATTTCTGGAAATTTCCATTGTCACTATTTGGGTTAGCCTTCTGAAAAGCTACCGGAGACAAGAAATAAGTTATTTATAATAAATTCATTTGTAGGTGTTGTATCTTAGATGAGTCATTGCAAACTGACTTCATCAAAGAGCATGTTTAAGGTAAATAAATTACATAGGTAAAGAACTACTTATTCTGCTATTATTTATCTATCCACTCTCTAGCTTTAGTGTATTTAATCTGCCTAACTCTAAATGACCAAAGTATATAATTACTTTGAACCAATTTTAATGAAGAGCCAAATGTGCGTAAAAATTAGATCAAATACTTATAGAAAATTAAATATTTTATATTTTATATTACTTTCCAAATATTAACTTATTTATACCTAGATAAGTAGATAGGTAGACACTTAGAGATAATCAGTGGAAACATTTACAATAAATTTTAATTTTAATGTATATATTCTATTGTGATAGCATACATTCTTAAACCAAGAAGCATAAGCACAGTATTTAAACAGCAATAATTCAATAATTATCAAGGCAGTTGAATAATCATTACTCCACAGGAGATAGGATGATAATTATTGGCAATATCAAATAGATCTCTTGAAAATAAAAAGACAGGACAATTATTTAAAAATGGAGTTTGCATATATATACTCCTGTTTTGATTAAGAATATTTTAAAAAATTACCACAATGTAAATATAGTCATTTAGTACTCTTTCAGTTGTTGAAAATTAGAGTGAAATAATATATTAATAGGTATATCCAAAAGATGATTAAAGATTTAAGTAAACAACTCCCTTACATTTTCTTGAATGGAGATTTTCAACTGTGAAATAATAATAGTAAGAAAACATATATTTCTATACATGTCATATCTGAAGATAATTATAAGCATTGTAAAGCAAAAAACATATTAATATTTCAAATTTATGCTAAATAAATAAGCTTACATATTACTTTTTACTCAGCAATTAAAACTCTCTAAAAGTTTAATAGGTTATTGACACACATTTTAGTAAAAATGGTTCAGCTCACATTTTCTCAAGGCATGTTAAGACAAGCCATATGGTTTATAATTTGCAGCTTTCATGAAAGAGTAAACAATCCAGTTTGTTTGCAAATTAAATCATCTAAATAGATTTATTTAAATACATTAAGTGCAATTAGGTTAATTTTCCTTTCATCCATTTAACAGAGCTTATCCTATGTTTGTCTAGGCAGTTGATCAAGTATTTTTGATCAGTGTCATAAGACATAATCATGTAAGTGTGACCTGAGGAAACAAGCTTACATGGTTCAGTATAACTGAGGATTTTACAATCTATGGCCATTTTCAGCATTGTCTTTTTACTTACATGGGAATAGTAATGAAGTTTAGGTTTTCTCTAATGAATCATTGGTTAGTTATTAACATTTATTAATCTACTAATGGATAAATGCAGATGAACTAATGGATTGGCAGAAGGGAGAACTTGATATTGATAGAATCATTAGAAACTTGCTGAAAATAAGTAAATTACACATACTTATTATTTTCACTGGGTTTTACTGTGTATATAATGCATTATGTCATGATGATGTATAGCAGTTTTAATGTCAACAAGTTATTTGCAGTCATTTGCTGAGATAAGTGTATGTACAATAACAAATAATGCTAAAAAGAACATATTACCATTTATACTCTGCACTTGCATATCCATATATATGCATATCAATATATGTATTAGGTCAATTCCTAGAGACGTAGTTGAGGAGTCACAGCATATGTATATTTAAAAAATTACCAGGTATTGCCCAGCTCTTCTTACACTCCCCCCCCAAAAAAAAATACTACAGAAAAAATTTGAAGTATCAAAAAACATATGAAAATGCAGGTTTGTTCATACTCTCCATGTAAATATGTATTATAAGTTATTTGGATTTAAAATACTAACACTTAAAATATCACCTTGTTATTTTAGTTTACATTTATTTGACAATGACCAAATTCAATATCACGTGAAACCTGTAAAATTAATTAAAATACATTATTTTTTTAATGTAAAATGTCTGATGTATGCCTTGAGAACAGTACTGTTAGTTGACATATAAAGAGCCTGTAAATATATCAAGTATATCAAGGAATTTATCTAGAAGCTAAGCATAGAAGTTACTAACAATTTTCTTGTGAGTCATTTTTTTTTAATTTAAGATATTTTGTATTTTCACTTCAGCCTCTTATTGGTTACCTTCCACCACCAATAAGACTGGTTGTGGGCCACTCCTTCACTTACATAGGCTGTAACCAAGTAACCAATGGGAAACCTCTAGAGGGTATTTACATCCCAGAAAATTCTGTAACCAGTGCTCTTGAGCCACTTGCTGAAGCCCACTCGCACTCCGTGGAGTGTACTTTTGTTTCAATAAATCTGCTTTATTCTTTCATTGCTTTTTGTTACTTTATTCTTTCATTGCTTTGTGTGTTTTGTTCAACTCTTTGTTCAAAACACCAAAAACCTGGATGGCTCATAGTCAAGACACACCAACAGTAACACTAGAAAGGGGGCTGAAGCAAGGGAGCCAAGCAGCATTCTTCTGCGGGACCCATTCACATGGCACATCACAAGTTAAGACCCACTGACTTGGAATACAGGCCAGCCGGTGGCAGCAGACTGGAGACTCCCTGAGATGAACTAGTTTCCAGGGGGAGGGGCAGCTGCCATCTCTGTGGCTCAAGATGGTTGTTTTGGCCTGCCAGCCCTGGGGAGTCTGGGCGGTCCACACCAGAATTCCCCACACCACAGTATACAGCTACTGTGTCAGATCATGGCCAGACTGATTCTTTAAGTGGGACCTTGATCCATTCCTACTCACCAGGTGGGGCCTCTCTGCAAGAATTTCAGCAACTCCAGCCAGAAATTTATGGACAGAATGCTGATATCTCCCTGGGACGGAGCCACTGAGGGGAGACCTGCCACCATATCTGCAGTGAAACTTACAGCCTTTCCTGCCTACTTGCTCTGGAAAGTCTTAGTGGTCTGAATAAGGAGCATTCCCCATGCACAGTGCACCTGCTCTGCCAAGGGACAGCCAGATTGCTTCTTTAAGATGGTTCCTGATTCAGTTTTTCCTGACTAGGCGAGACATCCCAACAGGGGTCTCCAGACACATCCTACAGGAGCATCTGGGCCAGCATCAAGTCAGTGCTCCACTGAGACACAGCCCCCTGAGGAAGAAGCAGGCTGCCATATTTGCTGTTTTGCAGCCTTCAGTGGTGATACAGCCAGGTGTGGGAGGATCCAAGGTGATTAGGGTCTGGGGTGGACCCCCAGCAAACCACAGCAGCTCTATGGAAGAGGGGCTTGACTGTTTAAAGAAAAACAAACAAACACAAAGCAACAGCAACAGCTTCAACAAAAAAGACCTCACCAAAACCCCATTCAAGGGTCAACAACCTCAAAGATCCAAGGGAGATAAGCCCACAAAGATGAGAAACAATCAACACAACAATGCCGAAAACTCTAAAAGTCAGAATGCCTCTTCTCCTCCAAATGATTGCAACACCTCTCCAGCAAGGGCACAGAACTGGGCAGAGGCTGATATGGATAAATTGACAGAAATAGGCTTCAGAAGGTGGGTAATAACAAACTTCACTGATTTCAAGGAGCATGTTCTCACCCAGTGCAAAGAAACTAAGAATCATTGTAAAACATTACAGAAGCTGGTAATCAAAATAGCCAGTTTACAGAGGAACATAAATCACCTGATGGAGCTGAAAAACACAACACGAGAACTTCATAGTGCAGTCACAAGTACCAATAGCCGAATAGACCAAGCAGAGGAAAGAATTTCAGAGCTTCAAGATTATTTTTCTGAAATAAGACAGGAAGACGAGAATAGAGAAAAAAGAATGAAAAGGAACAAAACCTTCAAGAAATATGGGATTATGAAAAAAGATGGACCCTGTGACTAATTGGGGTACCTGAAAAAGATTGGGTGAATCTTTTAATCTTTTACCAAGTTGGAAAATATACTTCAGGATATCATCTGGGAGAACTTCCCCGACCTAGAAAGACAGGTCAATATTCAAATTCAGTAAATCCAGAGAACATCAGTAAGATACTCCACAAGAAGATCAACCCGAAGACACATAATCATCAGATTCTCCAAGGTTGAAATGAAAGAAAAAATGTTAAGGGCAGCCAGAGAGAAAGGCCAGGTCATCTACAAAGGGAAGCCCATCAGACTAACAGCTGACCTCTCAGGAGAAACCCTACAAGCAAGAAGAGATCAGGGGCCAAAATTCAACATTCTTAAAGAAAATAATTTCCAACTCAGAATTTCATATCCGGCCAAACTAAGCTTCATAGGAGAAGGCAAAATAAGATCTTTTTCAGACAAGCAAATGCTGAGGGACTTTGTCACCACCAGGTCTGTCTTGGAAAACCATTACCAGCCACTACAAATACACACTAAAATACTCAGACCAGTGACACTCTAAAGCAACTACATAAACAAGTCTGCAAAATAATCAGCTAACATCATGATGATATAGGGTCAACATCACACATAACAATATTAACCTTAAATGTAAATGGGCTAAATGACCCAATTAAAAGACACAGAATGGCAAGCTGAATAGAGAATAAAGCCCTATTGGTGTGCTGTCTTCAAGAGACACCTCTCATGTGCAAAGACACACATAGACTCAAAATACAGGGATGGAGGAAAATTTACCAAGCAATTAGAGCACAGGAAAAAGCGGAAGTGGCAATTTTAGTTTCTGACAGAACAGATTTAAGCAAGCAAAGATCAAAGATCAAAAAAGACGAAGAGAGTATTGCATAATGGTAAAAGGACCAATTAAACAAGAAGAGCTATTTTATTTATATATATATAAATCTATATAAAATATATATATAAATATATTCTATATAAATATATAAAATATATATAAATATATATACAAATATATATAATATATAAATATATGTATAAATATATATGTATAAATATATATATAAATATATATATAAATCTCTTTGTACGTCTCTAAGAACTTGCTTCATGAGTCTGGGTGTTCCTTTATTGGGTATATATATATATATACTCCCACACAATAATAATGGGATGTATTAACACTCCACTGACAGTGTTAGACAGATCACAGAGACAGAAAATAAAGATATTCAGCACCTGAACTCAGCTCTGGCTCAAGGGGACCTGAGAGATACCTATAAAACGCTCCACTCGAGAACAACAGAGTGTGCATTCTTGTCATTATCACATGGCACTTACTCTAAAATTGATCACAAATGGGACGTAAAACACTTCTCAGCAAATTCAAAAGAACTGAAATAATAATAAACAGTCTGTCAGATCACAGCACAATCAAATTAGAACTCAAGATTAAAAAACTAACTCAAAACCACACAATTACATGGAAATGGAACAACCTGCTCCTGAATGACTCCTGAGTAAATAATAAAATTAAGGCAGAAATCAAGAAGTTATTTGAAACTAATAAGAACAAAGAGACAACATAACAAAATATCTGGGACAGAGCTAAAACAGTGTTAAGAGGAAAATTTATAGCACTAAATGCTCACATCAAAAACTAGAAGGGTCACAAATTGACAACCTAAAATCATAACTAAACCAGACAATCAAGAGCAAACATCCCCCAAAACTAGCAGAAGACAAGAAATAACCAAGATCAAAGTGGAACTGAAGGAGAGAGAGACACGAAAAACCCTTTAAAATTAATGAATCCAGGAGCTTGTTTTTTTTTTAGATATAATAAATTAAATAGACCACTAGCTAGACTAATAAGAAAAGAGAAAAAAATCAAATAGACACAATAAGAAATGATAAGTGGTATTTCACCAATTACCCCACAAAAAGACAAAAACCATCAAAGAATACAGTAAACACCTCTATGCACATAAACTTGAAAACCTAGAATAAATAGATAAATTCCCAAACTCATACACCCTCCCAAGACTGAACCAGGAAGAAATTGAATCCTCGTATAGACCAATAATGAGTTCTGAAATTGAGGCACTAATAAATAGCCTACCAACTAAAAAAAGCCCAGGGCCAGATGAATTTACAGCACAGTTCTACCAGAAGAACAAAGAGGAGCTGGTATCATTTCTACTAAAACTATTCCAAACAATTAAAATGGAGGGACTCCTCTCTATCTCACTTTGTGGGGCCAGCATCATCCTGATACAAAAACCTGGCAGAGATACAACATGAAAATAAAACTTAAGGCCAGTATCCCTGCTGAACATCAATGCAAACATCCTCAATAAAATATTGGCAAACCGAATCCAGCAGCATAATGAAAAGCTTATCCACCATAATCAAGTTGGCTTCATCCCTGGGATGCAAAGTTGGTTCAACATCTGCAAATCAATAAATGTAATTAGTCACATAAACAGAAATAAAGACAAAAACTGCATGATTATCTCAATAGGCACAGAAAAGGCCTTCAATAAAATTAAACGTCAAATTATCTTTATTTGCAGATGACATAATCCTATGTCTAGAAACCCCATAGTCTCAGCCCAAAAGCTTCTTAAGCTGATAAGCAACTTCAGAAAAGTCTCAGGATTCAAAATCAATGTGAAGAAATAACTAGCATTCCTATACACCAACAACAGGCATGCAGAGAGCCAAATTATAAACAAACTCTCAGTCACAGTTGCTACTAGGAGAATAAAATACCTGTGAATGCAGCTAACAAGAGAAGTGAAGGACCTCTTCAAGGAGAACTACAAACCACTGCTCAAGGAAGTCACAGAGGAAACAAACAAATGGAAGAACATTTCATGCTCATGGATAAGAAAAATCAATAAAGTTAAAATGGACCTACTGCCCAAAATAATTTATAGATTCAATGCTATTCCTAAAAACTACCATTGACATTCTTCACATAATTAGAAGAAACTAATTTAAAATTCATGAAGGAGCCTGTATAGTGAAGACAAACCTAAGTAAAATGATTAAGGCTGGAGGCATCATGCTACTCAAACTACACTACAAGGTGACAGTAACCAAAACAGCATGGTACTGATACAAAAACAGACACACAGACCAATGGAACAGAATAGAGAACTCAGAAATCAGACCTCACATGTAAAACCATCTGATCTTTGACAAACCTGAGAAAAGCAACGGGGAGAGGATTCCCTGTTTAATAAATGATGCTAGGAGAACTGGCTAGCCATATGGAGAAAATTGAAACTGAGCCCCATCCTTATACCTTATACAAAAATTAACTCAAGATGGATTAAAAACTTAAATGTAAAACCCAAAACTAGAAAAACCCTAGAAGCAAATCTAGGCAATCCTATTCGGGACATAGGCATCGGCAAAGATTTCATGATGAAAACACCAAAAGCAGTAACAACACAAGCAAAAATTAACAAATAGAATCTAATCAAATTAAAGAGTTTCTGCACAGCAAATGAAACTGTCATCAGTGTGAACACACAACGTACAGAATGAGAGAAAATTTTTGCAATCTAACAAAGTTCTAATATCCAGAGTATACAAGGATATTTACAAGAATTTGAGTACTGCATTTAACAACGTGCTTTAGCCACAGCCAGTTTGTACCTGTGGCCACCTCCCTTATTTGCCTGAAGTGTGAAGGATTTATCTCAGTAAATAAAATACTGTGGAAAAATAAATAAATAAAAATGTGCACACTGCAAGGGAATGAAAAACCTTCAAGAGACCTCTGCCATCCCAATCCCATAAGAGACAAATTTACAAGAGTAAGACAACTCCATTAAATGTGGGCAAAAGACATGAACAGATACTTCTCAAAAGAAGACATTTATGCAGTCAAGAAACATGAAAAACAGCTTAACATCACTATCATTAGAGAAATGCAAATCTAAACCACAATGAGATAGCATCACACGCTAGTCAGAATGCAATTTTAAAAAGTAAAGAAAGAACAGATGCTGGTGAGATTGCAGAGGAAAAAGGAATGCTTTTACACTGTTGGTGGGAATATAAATTAGTTCAACAATTGTGGAAGACAATGTGGCAATTTCTCAAAGATCTAGAATCAGAAATACCATTTGATCCAGCAATCTAATTACTGGGTGTATACCCAAATAAATATAATTTTTATAAAGATATTGGCACACATATGTTTGCTGCAGCACTATTCACAAACATCAAAGACATGGAATCAGCTCAAATGCCCCTCAATGATAAACTGGATAAAGAAAATGTGGTACATATACACCATGGACTACTATGCAGCCATAAAAAGGAATAAATTATGTCTTTTGCAGGGACATGGATGGAGCTAGAAGCCATTTTCTTCAGCAAACTAACAGGGACAGAAAATCAAATAATGCATGTTCTCACTTGTAAGTGGGAACTGAAGGTTGAGAACACATGGACACGTGTAAGGGGAACAAAACACTTTGGGGCCTGTTGGAGGGGGTGGGACAAGGGAGAGTATCAGGAATAATAACTAATTGATGATGGACTTAATACCTGGGTGATAGGTTGATCTGTGCAGCAAATCACCATGGCGCATGTTTGCCTATGTAACAAACCTGCACATCCTGCACATGTACCCCAGAACTTAAAATTAATGTTAAATAAAAAAAATCCACTGCATATTGTTATTCCCTAAGTGTCTATTGTATTTCTAGAAGTTCTGATTGGATTTTCTTTAAAATATCTCTCTTTAGAAATTTTTTACACATATTCTGAATTGTTTTTAAATTCTGTATGTTTGTTTTCACCTTTCTCTGGTGTCTCCTTGAGTAGCTTAATATTCCACCTTTTTAAGTTCTTTATCTGGTATTTCAAAGATTTTATCTTGGTTTGAATCCACTGCTGGAGGGTTAGGATGATCTTTTAGAGGTGTTATAGAACTCTCTCATATTACCAGAATTATTTTTCTGGTTTCTTCTCATTTGAGTAGACTATTTTTTCTAATTATTCCTGAATTTATTTTTGGTATGACTGTGTTTTTTTTTAAGTTTTCCCCCTTAAGAATATAACTTTAATATTGATAGTTTATTGTAGCCTAATTTGGCTCTTGGTGCTTTCAGGGATGAAGACTGTATGAATTCCTTGGATATAGAGTCATCATACAATGGCTTTCTCAGATGCTGGTTGTAGCACCAATGTGTTTGGTGTGTGAGGAAGTTCACTGCCTCTTATGGGATTTGGATGGCAGAGGTCTCTTGGTGCTTTTTCATTCCCCTGTGGTGTGCACATTTTTATTTATTTATTTTTTCCCCGGTATTTTATTTACGGAGAGAAATCATTCACATTTAAGGCAAATAAGAGAGGTGGTCACAGGTAAATATAAATTCTACTCAGCTTATGCTATTTATTAATTGTGACATGTAAATGTTTCTGTATGTATGTTAAAGTTCAATATAAAGTTAAAATTGTTTTGTGCTGCTTTCTTCTTATGATTGTTAATAGCTTGTATGGGATAAGGTTTGTCTGTTCAAAGTAATTTTTGAAATGTACTTGTTAAATCTTCTTAACTGATGAAGAGAGGGAGGATTGTCTTGACAATTGAAGACTTTTTAATTATAGCTTTTGGAGAGTAAAATTACTATCTCTCTTTTTCTGCCTCTTTCTAAATCTGTGTGTGTCTTCTGTTTCTGTCTCTCTTCCTTTACTGACTGCTTAGATAGTGATTCTAAGTGCATTTGTTGTAAATTTTTCTTTAATAGCTGAAACCTTTCTGTTGTGAATTTATGGTTCTTCTGTTTCTGTTTGACTTTAAATAAGCTAAATGCTACTGTTAGTGTTTTTCAGGGTCAATATTATTGAAATGTATCAACAGGTTTTTCTTTTACCCATAGTGTTGCTTCCAAACACAACATCATTGTGAACTCAAGTTTATCCTTTAGGAAGTCCATTTTATATCATATAAATATAAATAATTAAATGTTTGTTGTAAGTCTGAAAATAACTTTATTTTGAATCAATCTTGAATGATATCTTGCTTGAGCATCAAACTCTAGATTGCCAATTGTTTCCTCAACAACCTCCAGATACTATACTCTTTTTATCTGCTGTCTCTTTTTCCTAAAGGAAAAAGATGGACTCAATTGTATTACAATTTTGTTTGTTTGTTTGTTTTTGAGAGGGAGTCTCGCTCTGTTGCCCAGGGTGGAGTTCAGTGGGGTGATCTTGGCTCACTACAACTTCCGGCTCCCGGGTTTAAGCGGTTCTCTTGCCTCAGCTTCCTAAGTACCTGGGATTACAGTCACATTCCACCATACCAGTCTACTTTTTGTATTTTTAGTAGAGACGTAGTTTCAACATGTTGGCCAGGCTGGTCTCGAACTCCTGACCTCAAGTGATCCTCCCACCTTGGTCTCCCAGCGTGCTGGGATTACTGGCATGAGCCACAGAATAATCTTTGTCCCACCTCCATCCTTCCATCCTTTTTATTCTGGCTGTTTGAACATTTCTCTGTATTCCACCCCTTTTTTTTTTTTTTTTTTTTTTTTTTTTTTTTTTTTTTTTTACTTTGTTCTGACATTTTCTCCCTAAGTGCGAGTTAGGGATGTACTCACTTTAACCAGGAAATAGTTTTTATTTCTGTTAGCTTTACCTTCATGTTTCTTTTTTTTTTTTTTTTTTTTGAGATGGAGTCTCGCTCTGCCTCCCAGGCTGGAGTGCAGTGGCAAGATCTGGGCTCACTGCAAGCTCCGCCTTCCGGGTTCACGACATTCTCCTGTCTCAGCCTTCGGAGTAGCTAGGACTACAGGCTCCCGCCACGACGCCCAGCTAATTTTTTGTATTTTTAGTAGAGACGGGGTTTCACTGTGTTAGCCAGGTTGGTCTCAATCTCTTGACCTTGCGTTCCACCCGCCTCAGCCTCCGAAAGTGCTGGGATCACAGGCATGAGCCACCATGCCTGGCCTACCTTCATGTTTCTTTTTTTTTTTTTTTTGAGACGGAGTCTTGCTTTGTCGCCCAGGCTGGAGTGCAGTGGCGCGATCTCGGCTCACTGCAAGCTCCACCTCCCGGGTTCACGCCATTCTCCTGCCTCAGCCTCCCGAGTAGCTGGGACTACAGGCGCCCACTACCACGCCCGGCTAATTTTTTGTATTTTTAGTAGAGACGGGGTTTCACCGTGTTAGCCAGGATGGTCTCGATCTCCTGACCTCGTGATCCTCCCTCCTCGGCCTCCCAAAGTGCTGGGATTACAGGCGTGAGCCACCGCACCCGGCCCACCTTCATGTTTCTTATACATCATCTTTATATATTATTCCCTGTGTCTCCAGTCAACAAAAGCAGATCATTTGCTTTAATTGGAAAATATTGCCAATTAGGTTCTTTTGTGCATTGATTTATAGAATATCTTTCACTCGTCAGAACCACCAGCTTTAATGGTCATGGCTAATTGGACTTATTTTCCTTCATCATTTTATATCAGTTTACTTCAAGAAATACATTAAAAAATTATCTCTGTCTCTCCTTTAACCCAGACCTTAACTCTTCAATTTCAGGAGGATTTGGTTTGGCTCTTTTGGATGAGCATGACAGACTTTTGGTAATCATGAGAGCCTAGCTTCCTTCCTCAACTAACACTAACATTCATTGCACCTGGTGGCCCTTTATAACTTTTGGCAGACAGTTGTAGGTGTTTTCCAGTTACATTTAAGACATGGTATTCTTTTCATATTTCATTTTCCTTGATGTGGTGAGCTAGTTTGCAAGCATAGAATGATATTGTTTTACTCTACTGGGAAAGTCCTATTGAATGGTATAGTCCTCAGGAAGCTTGTTTTGTTCCTACAGATCCCCACAGCATTGCATTCTCCTGAGAATGCCAACAAGGTAGAGGGGACCCTACCCTAAAGCATTTGTGTACAATTTAGAACAAAATTATCTCCATGCTCAAAAACTTCATTTAAGATATTTTTAAATGAAAGAAATATATTAAGATATAATTTATAATTGTTTTTCCTTTTACCTTAGTATGTCTAAAGTAAATATAAATGCCCAAACAAAACTTGTTTAAAGTTTCTAATATTACTTGTATAAAAGAAGAAATAAACTTGTGGAAGAATACTAAATATAATCTTTTGTTCATTATAGAGTATTTTACTACTTAATACATATATAGTTTTGGTTTTGATGGTAAGCATTCTTTTCTAACTGAAAAACCGGTTTGTTAATAATTAGAGACATTTCGGTAACAATGGTCAACTATGCTTGTCAGGTGCTGTGAGGTTATATATTATACGTCTATATGAGCCTCCCAAGCAAAGTACATAGCTTTCCACTTTGTTTATCCTTTTTCACATTTTCTCCATTTCCCTTTGCTACATTTTAAGGCATTTCTTTCTTCATTTTTTCGATAGCTAGTTAGTGTAAAGGTAACATAAATATCATTGAAAGCGTACAATACATTTTGCTTTCTATTATGCACATACATAAATAAGAACACAAATGTAAATAGAAAAGCTTGCACATAAGTAAAAACTAGAAGCATAAATTGAAAAGACTAAAACATTATTTGTAGCATATATTAGATTTGTAAAAATATAATAACAAATAAATTGAATTAACATAATTTTCTTTAGTCAGTTCTTTACTGAATTAGAAGTAAAATGCTTTTGTTTCTTAGAAATTTATTGGGGAGTGATTTTGACAATTAGAAAACAGCCTCTGTAACAATTGAGATGGAGGTCTATTGAAAACAAATGCGGAATGAAACTTTTCAAGAGTGCTCCCATTTCTTGGACGTATTAATTAAATTCTTATTATGTGAGAGATAACTGGGGTAGCATTCCTGATTATTAAAAAAGAAACAGAGATGATAACAAAGCAAACCAGATCCTGTCCTCCAATAATCTACTCTGTAGAGGGCAAAGCAGCACAAATCACATGATCTTTTAAAAAGTTTATGGTGAGAATGATAATGATTGTTGTCGCAGAAGAATTTGCTTGAAATGATGATCTATAAATAACCAGAGCCAAAAACTAACTAAATTTTATTAGCTTTTCACAGCACATAAAAAAAGAGGAGCTGTAATGAACTGAACGGGTAAGAAGAACACAGGTGCTCTGAGTTTGGAATCTATCTAGATAAAATCATTGTTTTCTCTTCTATTATTTTGGAGGAAGTTTTTCATCCTTGTCTATTTGCTAACACTGAGAACCACGATAAATACCATTTAAGACTTAAGGTATGGTCAACAATGTAGTGATACAAAACTACAACATAAATGTAGACATTTAAAAATAATGATGTTATAAAAAACAGACCTTTAGCTAAGAAAGTTTAAATCTCAACTAACAGCACCACTTTCTATTAGAAAAGTTTTTGCAAAGTTTGTAATGGTCTCTATTGTCATTAGTGGGTGTTATGAGGTGATGACTAGATGGTACTTTCTTATATCCAAAAATTGTCTTAACGCTAGATGCTGCAGGACATGGAACTCTTATTTCTGGATAATTTTTGAAGTGTATGATAATAATTCTGTACCCTAAATAAAAATGGATGGAAACAAATAAGAACACTACCTGGGGGTATCTTAAATTTATAGACGTTCTTAGAAAAAGGATAACTAATCCAAGAAATAACTGAATGATTTCAGTATAAAAGGAAAATACTTTTAAGAAAATAGAGTCCTTCTGCAACAACCCTCAAACCTTAAAATAATAGGTCAGCTTGTCTGCCTTTGCAGTGTAAATGGGAACTTCTGGCATTGTGAATATTTCAGTTTCTGTAGGAACTGAGTTATGAGTATGAATTGTTCACCAAAGGGTATAGAATGCTTCTCTTCAAAGTATCCTTTCAGTGTGTATGTGTGTGTGTGTTTGGGCTGCGCAAGGGAAGAAGGAATGGTGATATGTGTCCCTCAAAAATTAAATGTAAGTTCATGAGTCTGAAATGTTTGAATAACTAGTGGTTTATTTATATTTTTATCCTCATGGCTATAGGCGACTGGGTGATACCAGCGCATTCATATTGAACTTATTTCAGCAATATAGATTACAATACAAATATGTTCCACGGCTGCAAGGTCAGCCCAAATTAAACTTGTTTATGAACGTGTACAGCGTTGTTTCAGGATCACCATTAACTAATTTTTGCAATAATTTCTGATGTAAAAAAATCTGTATAACAATTAAGTTAATAATTTTTAGATTTAAGTTATTTGGAAGTATTATTGCTGCTAAAAATCTAAGATTGAAATACTTTGTAGGATATTGAGTACAAAGACAATCTTATTTAATTAAACAAATTCAATATAAGTGTCATAAGTGAAATGACCAGGTGGAATTATATCAAGCAATCTGTCTATATAATTTAATTAAAATGAAGTTATATCTAAATAAAAATAATAGTATGAAAAGACTTGTAAAAATCTAGAAGTTAGAAATAATATCTAAATTGTAAGTGTGGGAGTTCCAGAAGCCTTCATAGACAGTTATTTCACTGTGCTCTTTGAAAAACAACTCTTATATGCTGTAAATTGAAACAAAGCAAGAGAACTGTACAGCAGAAGCCTGCTCCTTCACACTATGGTCTTAGAATAATGAAAGGTCAAGAACAGTGATCATCTATCTCCATAATTTCAACTAACAATTGACAAACACAATTTAGAAACTGCCAAAAAGTGAAATTGATCTTGTTCTTAGAGAAAATTGTACCTATCTGTTTGGATTTCTCTACTGTGGTACAGTAGCAACAATGATAGAGAATTCATTCACATCCATCAATATGAGTATGAAAACACTATTTTGTAAATGCTTTGATTCAATTTACAGAACAGAAACCCCATTTAAATGATATATCTTAGACAGTACTGGGAAATGCTCTAATATTGTATTTTCCTTTACATTTACCACATGCAGCTATAATTTTGAAGCAGACACAGCTACAGAATGTACAATGTTTAAAAAGTTTGACAATTCTAACATTATTAGTATATTTAGTTTCCCTGTGAGCTAATACTATCTCTCTTGAAACTTTCTGGAGATTAAAAATATAATTGAAGGAGGATGGGTTGAAATTGTATAAGACAGGATCCCTATTTTTTTTAAAAAGTGACAATAATATTTTTCATGCTTTAGTTGCAATATTGGGCAGCCATTTTTGCAAATATGGGAGGTAGATAATTGTGAAAAGAGAAGTGTTAACATCTCACGTATAAAGCAACATTATACAAAACAATATGTGCTATTACCATATCACACATTCATCATGATATATGTATATATTTAAATTAATAATTTCATAAAATATAGATATGTATTTATATTCCCTTAAAAGCAAAGGAACTATAAACCAATATTTTAAGTGATATAATGAGATCTATAGAATATAATGTAAGCTAAAAAATACTTCCTTACAAAGGATGCATTAAAATTCTTAATCTAATATGGCCAAGACATTTGCAGATTTTTAAGACATCTTTTCATGTTCCACTGATATTTTTATCTATGTTTAATGAGGATATTATATTATTATCTCATCAATTAAAATTTCTCATTCTAAGCTCAGGGTACATTTTTCAGTGTCTGTTCATATATATAAACACAAACTTTTAAGTGGCATAATCTCTTAAATAAATTATATCAACAAAAAGGTGTTTCTTGTCTCAAAGTATGTGAAATTGAATTTTGTAATTGGAGAGACCATCCACCAAATCCTTTGAGCAAACTGCCATATATTTTAAAGACTCCATTCTTTTCTCTTTTTTTTTCTCCTTCTGTAAAGATTGGCACCACAGAATTGTTAGAATAAAATAAGATTAGTCATGAAAACGGACCAATAAACTAACTTCTCCCTAACAGCTAAATCAATGTTAATGTTATCATTATCACTGTCATCATCATCCTTGTTGATAGTAGTACCAGCTGAGTAACTATTAGAAATACTATGGTAACAGCAGTTTTGAGTATCTAACACCTTGAATTAATCCCTGTGATGTAATATTTTGTGCTCCAAGGTGAAAGAATTATGTTTTAATCCTGTTATTAAGAATGATACTTTTCTAATAGAGGTGCAAAATAAATATGAACCTGCACAATATGAAGAAAAACAGAAGCCATTGCATTTCCCATGTAACATAAGAGTTTCTAACCTCTGATTACACTTTTCTTTTCTATTAGTTTCTTTGCATGTTAATTTTACTTTGCCAGTTGATTGTTACATAAATTTTTATTTTTACAAATATACTTTATTCTTGGCTGGGCACGGTGGCTCACACCTGTAAGCCCAGTACTTTGGGAGGCTGAGGCGGGCGGATCACAAAGTCAGGAGATCGAGACCATCCTGGTTAAAACAGTGAAACTCCGTCTCTACTGAAAATGCAAAAAATTAGCCGGGCATGGTGGCGGGCGCCTGTAGTCCCAGCTACTCGGGAGGCTGAGGCAGGAGAATGGCGTGAACCCAGGAGGTGGAGCTTGCAGTGAGCTGAGATAGTGCCACTGCACTCCAGCCTGGGTGAAAGAAGAAGACTCCATCTCAAAATAAATTAAATAAATAAATAAATAAATAAATAATAAAGTACACTTTATTCTTTTAAACTAGTTTTAAGTTTCAAAAAAAAACTGAGCAAAGATTACAGTTTCCATATACGTTCTCCCTCCCAATGCACATACATATGCACACATATGCAGAGTTTCCCCTATTATCAAGATCTTGCATTAGTATGGTAAATTTTTTGCACTTCAGGAGCCAGTATTATTACAAGTTTATCAAGGAAAATCCATAGTTTATATTAGTGTTCACTCTTAAGTTGTACATTCTACAGCTGTGACAAATGTATAATGTTATAAATCCATCTGTACAGCATCATATAGAATAGTTTTATTGCCCTGAAAATGCTCAGGGTTCCATCTCTCGCCTCTCATACCCTCTTCACAAAGCCCCTGGAAACGTCTGATCTTTTTACTATCTTTTGCATTTACCATAATGTCATATATTTGAGAATCATACTGTACTTAGCCTTTTTAGACTAATTTCTTTCACCTTGTAATATACATTTAATTTTCTTCCATGTCTTTTTGTGGTTTATTAGTTCATTTCTTTTTATCACTAAATAATATTATATTGTATGATTTATCAAAGTTTGTTTATCCACTCACCTATTGAAAAACAATATGGTTGCTTCCAAGTTTTGGAATTATAAATAGATCTGCCATGTTTCATATTTATGTTTGATATTTACAAAAACAACAGTGTATGCTTATTTTAATGATGCTCTTAATTTTCACAAATATTTTAAGTGAAGTATCTTGTGTTTTTAAGCTAAACAAATTAAGTTCTTCGGAAATGAACCACTAAAATTGCTATCGTATAAAAAAAATACTGATGTCATCTTTGTTCAAAGTTCCCTAATTTATAGACCCTTTTTCAGAACAACTATGCATTTCAACTATCTGACCAACACAGAAAGAACAAGATATTTAAATATAATTAGTATAAGATATTTTAGAGAACAAGAATAATTTCACTATATTTGCACATCTATTTACTAACAGACATTAGTGTCATAATATTATAATAGAAGAAAGAAACCTTAAGGGGTACTGCAGGATTATAAACTACTTAATGCATTTTACTTCTCATTGGCCCGCAAGTACTATAGGCTCGTAATACAGAAACTTGTATTCCCCTCTTTAGCAAAGGACTAGGGGTACAGAGGAAAAGATCTTGCCATAAGGAAGTACCTGACGTCAAATATTACAAAAGTAGTACCTACAAATTTTATATGTTAAAATAAATTGAAAATGTGGGTATTTTCAGATATACTTAGCCAAAAATCTTCCCAGCAAAATCTGAAAAATTCCTTTGCAATTCAATTGTTTGCAACTTTACATTCTTTTCCATGTTAAAAAGATTATCTCCATGAGGTCACAAAGGTTTTTTTTTCTGTTGTCACTGAATACCTAGTGTCTCTGATACTGCTTACAAATGATAACTATAATAGATAGTCATGGAATGAATAAAGAGCTGATATGGTTTGACTGTGTCCCCACCCAAATCTCACCTTGAATTGCAGTAATCCCCATGTGTCAAGCGTGCAGACAGGTAGAGATAATTGAATCATGGGGACAGTTTCCCTCCTAATGTTCTCATGGTAGTGAATAAGTCTCAGGAGATCTTATGGTTTTATAAAGGGAAGTTCCCTTGCACAAGCTCTCTTGCCTGCCGCCATGACTTTGTTCCTTCTTTGCTTTCTGCCATGGTTGTGAGGCCTCACAGCCATGTGGAACTGTGAGTCAATTAAACCTCTTTCCTTTATAAGGAAAGTATGTCTTTAGTAGCAGCGTGAGAACAGACTAAGACAGAGCTATCCCTGGAATAGCAAATTCAGTACAATTTTCCCAGCACTTCCAGGTGAATCCTAGAATGGTTTGATTTCTAGCCTTGGCTGAAGATCCATGAGAGCAATCTGAAAGAGAGAACTCTATAGTGTTATTAATGCTAAAAAACTTATAGCTTATGAATATATATATATATATAAATACATACATTTGTATACAAGGACATATATTTACAAGATGTACCTAAATACATACATATACATGGTGTATATAATCATCTAGCACTTAGTTTTTTGCAAGATGCAATTTGTGGTAGATTGTAAAATGACAGCAAATTAAAAAAAACAACCTTGGTTGACTATGCCACTGCATATTGTGTATTCTCTCAAGTAGAGGTGTTGTCTATCCTTGACTCTAGGTGGGTGATGAGGCTTGTTTTGGCCACGAGGCATTATAAATGTGATGCAAACATAGACTTGAAAATATTTGTACATTAACACATGCTTTTTCACTGCCCTTTGGAATCTTGAGCCTGCCATGGAATACTACAGGAAGAAGCTCATATTAACCTACTTAATTAAAAGGAATCATGAAGAGCAGAAACACTTTGGCTCAGCATATGCTCTTATTCTATCAGGCTATTAACTGATGGAAATTTGAGTGAGACCATCCTATAACATTTAGCAGCCAGATGACCCATCGTCTCTGTTAGGGTCAAGCCAACTAGACTGTTCCCCTCCTTTCCCATAAGTCTTCCAATACAGTCATTTGTGACCCCCACACAGCTCTCCTGAGGCTAGAAGAACCCCCTGCCAATGACCCTTCCAGTAACTGTTAGTTCAAAAGATTTCAGCTGAACTGGCAGATCCTTCAAGGATGCTGTCAGAACACCTGCCCACCTTGCATAACAAAGCTGGCAAAAAACATCTCCAGGATGTGGTTAGGACACCTGTACCCCAGACTCAGTCCCCACACCCTGACCCAGTTCCTCGCCCTATAAAGCCCTGCTATAGTCTGTAAGCCAGGCTGCCTCCTCTGCCTGTCAAGGAGCAGCCTGGCAGGACAATAAAAACTTGCTCACCTGACTTAGGGTCTACTCGTCCTTTCTCTCAGCTAACCTTAAATTTTGGTGCCAAAACCTGGGAAGGTGGTAGAGTTCAGCCTCCCTTTCTCCCTCTCTCCTTCCCTCCCCACCTCTTCCACCAGCCGAACTCCCCCTTCCAGAACCTGCCAGAGACCCAGAGTATTTCCTACTCCACTCCATTGCTCACAAACACATCCAACACCAGGGCCGCCTCAGGGATGAGTAAAGGAGACTTCTGCCTTCTGTCTGGAACCCTTGTCCGCTCTTCCTTTCTCGAAAGACCCAGTACTGGGCCAAGGGTTTCCTCTTTCCTGCCTGCAGGCCCTCAATATCTCCCTTTCAGGGATGCCTGGACGGGTGATTATCACTCCTCTCCAGCTTGAACCATGGCACGGGGGATGCCTTCTTCCACCATCCTAGTCTTCGGCTAAGTCTTCTGTCTCCACCCCTCCTTCACTCATTCCACCATGGGAGCCTCTCAGTCCACTCCCTCAAAGACATCCTTCCTCGGATGTCTCTTCCACAACTTTAACGCCTTTGGCCTCCATTCCAAAATTCGGCCAAAACGGCTCATATTATATTGTAACATGGCCTGGTCTCAATATAAACTGGACAATGGCTCCCAATGGCCTGAAAATGACACTTTTGATTCTAACATCCTCAGGGACCTAGACAACTTCTGCCATCACAATGGAAAGTGGTCAGAGATCCTTTATATTCAAGCTTTTTTTCCCTCCATAGCCGTCCCTCTCTCTGTCAGTCTTGTTCTGCCTTCCAGACCCTCCTTGCCTGCTCCAAGCCTGACCCATCCTCAGCCACCCACCTCACCACTCCTTATGATGATTCCTCCTCCTTTGACCCTGCCCACTTTCCTCCTCACCAACAACATCATAATCTTCTGCCAGAGCATCACCATCCTCCACCATATGCTCCCGATCCTGCTTTATCTCTTTCTCCCACTATCTCCAGCCACCCAGCTTCTGATTCTGATTCCTCCCCATCCCCACCTGATACCCACTCATGAACTCAGCATGCCCAACAACCAGCTCCCATACTTACCCTTTGAGAGGTGGCCGGGACTGAAGGAATCATTCGCATTTCCATGTTCCCTTCTCCCTCTCTGACCATTTCCAAATTGAAAAACGTCTGGAGTCCTTTTCCTCTGATCCCGACACTTATATTAAGGAGTTCAAATACCTTACCCAATCTTACAAACTCACTTGGCGTGATCTTTAAATTATCCTCTCTTCTACTCTCCACCTGGAAGAGAAGGAAAGAGTGTGGTTCGTAGCTCAGGCTCATGCTGACAATCTTCATCGGCAAGACCCTACTAACCCTGTAGGAGCCACTGCAGTTCCCAGGGAGGAACCCCCCTGGGAATACCAACCCATGAACCCCGGCAGGGCATCTTGTAATTATATGATCACTTGCCTCATCGTAGGCTGTAGCAAAGCTGCCCATAAGGCCGTAAATTTTGAAAAACTCAAATAAATTTCCTAAAGAGCCAATGAAAACCCTGCCAAATTTCTCTCCCACCTTACAGAGGCCCTCCAAAAATACACCCGCATTGACCCCACCTCCTGGGAAGGAAATATTGTTCTTAATACCCATTTCATCCCTCAATCTGCTCCTGACATTCAGTGCAAACTAAAAAAGGTGGAAGACGGCCCTCAAACCCCACAACAAGACCTCCTTAACCTGGCTTTCAAAGTCTTCAATAACAGGGATGACTAAAATAAATTAGATAAAGCCCAAAGAGATCGTGCTAAATATCAGCTTCTTGCAGCAACTATCAGCCAACCTGGCCATAGCACCCAAGGGCACGAAAGACCCGATAGCAGTATTGCCCCGGGCCTTGTTTTAAGTGCAGCAAAGAGGGCCATGGGGCGCGGGCATGTCGTACCCCACGAGTGCCAAAAACTCCTTGCCCAGCCTGCCAACACACTGGCCACTGGAAGTCTGATTGTCCTCTTAACAAGTAGACTAATAGGTTGGCTCCTCCAAGTCCTGGCAAAGCAAAGAGTGAAGAATCACTCACACTCCCTCCCGCAGCTCCTTGGCCTGGCCACTGAAGACTGACTGACCCCAGGGCCCCCGGCCACATCAATCATCACTGCATCATAGCTCAGGGTACCTCTGCCAGGAGCAAGTCAGTCGATCTCCATACTGAGGCTACCTACTCAGCTTTGCCTGAATTTTCAGGACCCACTCATCCCTTCCAGATCTCTATCATGGGGATTGACAGACTCATCTCACGTCCACGTGCCACTGAATCCCTCACTTGTTCCCTGTTTAACACTATTTTTTCACACTCCTTCCTTATGCCTTGCTGCCCTACCCCAATTCTAGGCTGCAATCTTTTAGCCAAATTTAAGGCTTCTATCATCTTTTCCTGCCTCC
Source organism: Gorilla gorilla gorilla (assembly GCF_029281585.2). Classification (NCBI taxonomy): domain Eukaryota; kingdom Metazoa; phylum Chordata; class Mammalia; order Primates; family Hominidae; genus Gorilla; species Gorilla gorilla. Next base: position 101,475,705 of record NC_073238.2, on the reverse strand, counting down.
GTCAACCAGAGTCCCTCCTGCTCCTTTCCGCTAGTCCAGCCCCTGACCCCTCTCCTCAGTACCCACTTCTTGCTGCTCTTGTTAACCCAGTAGTGTGGGATACTGCCACCCCTTCCATAGCTGCTCACCATAACCCCATCAAAATCCAATTAAAAGACCCCTCCAAATTTCCCAGCATTCCCCAATATTCCATCTCCCTAACCAACCGAAAGGGCCTCCAGCCCATCATAAACCATCTCTGCTCACACGGGCTTCTTAGACCAATACATTCTCTATATCCCTTATCCTCCCTGTTAAAAAATCTGACGGCTCATAACAACTTGTTCAAGACCTCCAAGTTATCAATCAGGCTGTCCTCCCTACTCATCCCATAGTCCCTAACCCCTATACACTTCTCTCTCTCATCTCCTCCAACACCACCCACTACACTGCAATTGAACTAAAAGATGCCTTCTTCACCATTCCCCTACACTCTGATTCCCAAAACCTCTTTGCTTTCACCTGGACTGACCCCGACACCTTCCAGTCACAACAACTCACATGGACTCATTCTCCCTCAAGCCTTCAGGGATAGCCTTCATTTCTTCAGGCAAGTCCTAGCCCAAGACCTTGCTTCCTTAAACCTTTCCCCTAGCCATCTTCTTCAATACGTAGATGACCTCCTCCTCTGTAGCCCCTCCCTAAAAAACTCCCAAACCCACACTGCCACCTTTCTCAATTTCCTTGCTGATAAAGGCTATAGGGTCTCCACCTCCAAAGCACAGCTTTCTACCCCTACCATGACCTACCTAGGGGTTCAACTCTCCCCTGGGTCCCGAGCCATGACCCTGGCACGAGCAGCCTTAATAGACAACCTATCTTCACCTTCCTCAAAAAGTGAAATTCTTTCCTTCCTAGGGCTAGCAGGCTTTTTCAGAATATAGATCTGCAACTTCATTCTCTTAGCCCACCCCCTCTATGAAGCAGCCAAAGGTCCCCTAAATGAGCCCCTAAATCCCTCCCACAACATAGGCCCTAGCTTTCACAAACTTAAAACTGCCCTTATAAGTGCTCCAGTCCTATCTTCACCTAATATTTCCTGGCCCTTCACCCTCTACACAACTGAAAACCAAGGAATAGACCTTGGTGTCCTTGGCCAAGCAAAAGGAAGTCCTCCATCGTTTGCCCCCATAGCCTACCTTTCCAAACAGCTAGACCATTACTGCCCGAGGATGGCCAACCTGCTTCAGAGCTCTAGTGGCAGCTGCCACCCTGGCCTTAGAAAGTAAAAAGCTAATATTTGGTCAAGACACCACCATCCACAGTCCGTATAATCTACAAGACCTGCTTTCCTTCCAAATGTTAAGCATTCTCTCCCCGTCTCGCATCCAGCTTCTTCATGCTCTATTTCTCGACAACCCTGAGTTCTGTCTTGCCAAAAGTTCCCTTAACCCCACTTCTCTAATTCCAATATCTTCCTTGCTTCCCTCCCACTCCTATACTGAAATTGTAGACCACCTGCAACCACACTTCCCTAACGTCTCCTCCGAGCCTCTCACTAATCCAGATGACCAACTATTCATAGATGGCTCCTCTTCCAGAGCCACTGGCTGTCCCAAAATTGCTGTGTATGCAGTAGTTACCTTAAACCAAGTAATTAAGGCTGAGCTCCTCCCCCCACGAACCTCCTCCCAAAAAGCAGAACTTATAGCTCTCTCCAGAGCCCTAACCCTCTCCAAAGGCAAACGAGTCATCATTTACCCAGACTCCAAATATGCCTATCACATTCTTCATTCCCATGCCACCATCTGGCAAGAGAGAGGATTCCTTACTGCCAAAGGAACCCCCATCACTAACGGCCCCCTTATTTACCAAGTCCTTGAGGCTGCGCACCTCCCAACTAAAGCAGGAGTTATACACTGTTGAGGACACCAAACTGGATCAGATGAAATCTCAAGAGGGAACAGAAAGGCCGATGAGGCAGCAAAAGAAGCCTCCCTTTCTTCTGTCCCTGCCCCCCTCCTCCTCATTCCCCCAGCAGTCCAACCCAAGTACTCTCCCACCCAAAAGCCTTCACTACTACTGCAGGGGGCCTCCCTTCAAGGAGACCGGATAATCAAAAATCAAAAGCTCGTCCTCGCCCAAGAGCAAACCAAGGAAATTCTGACATCTCTTCACCAATCCTTCCATATCGGTGCGCACCCCCTGTACCTGCTCCTTCGCCCTTATTTCTCCTCCCCCCATCTATTCACCTCACTCAAAGACATAACCTCAAACTATCATATATGCTCTGTTACTTCCTCCCAAGGGGCCCTCTGCTCTCTCCTCATCACTATACATCAGCTTAGAGGAACACTCCCAGGGGAGGACTGGCAAGTAGACTTCACCCACATCCTTCCCGTCAAAAAAATTAAATATCTTCTCCTCATAGACACCTTTTCAGGTTGGGGAGAAGCATTTCCTACCCCTTCAGAAAAAGCTGCAGAAGTCTCTCAAATTCTCATAACAGAAATCATCCCTAGAATTTGGGCTGCCTCGCTCCATACAATCAGACAACGGCCCTAGCTTCATCTCCCAAATCACCCAACAAGTCTCTAAGTCCCTTGGCATGGTAATTCCATATCCCAGACCAGTCCCAGTCATCTGGAAAGTCAGAAGGGCAAATGAGATTCTCAAGACTCAGTAACCAAACTCACTCTTGAAGTCAAAAATATACAGATCTCCCTTTTACCCACAGCACTGGCTGGCATCAGAGCCAGTCCAAAAGCTCCCTCCTTCCTCAGTCCATTCAAGTTAATGTATGAATGCAATTTCCTCTTACAAAACAGACCCCTTCCTAACTCTCAATTAGGAGAATACCTCCCAACAGTCTCCCTCATCTGTCATCTCCTCTGCAAACAAGCTGACCAGGCCCTCCCAAAACCCCACCGAGGCCCCGCCAACCAAACTCTCCTTCCAGGAGAGTATGTCTTCCTAAAAACCCTCACTCCAGTGAGACTTAAACCAAAGTAGGAAGGCCCTTTCCAAGTTCTTCTCACTACCCCCACTGCAGCCTAACTTTCAGGACATAACTCTTGATACCATCTTTTCAGATTATAAAGGACTCCTGCAACTGACCCACCACCGACTAATCAACCAGCTGTTCCCTGCAAACACTCCAGCACTCTCCTTGGGCCAACCTGACTCCACCTTACGCCCATCCCAGAAGACCCCACACTCCTCTCACCCATGAATCATAACAGATAAGTTACCACCCTTCACTGTTAAATATCTGAACCCTCATTAATGAAAATCATTTACTGCGCTGCCCTTACAGGAATTGACTTACTTACTCTGCTCTTTGCTGTAGGAATATACACTGCAACACCCCCAGGGTGGAACTTCAAACAGAAAATCTTATTTTCTATAGCCTTTTGCCTCATAATTCTCCTTATAGCAGGAATAACAGCCACTAATAAGTAACTGTCCCTCCTAAATGTCCTGCCTTTGCCCGTCTTGCCATTTCACCCTCTTCCTTCACTGCCTCACAGAATACATTCCATGGTTTTACCTAGAACAACCCACCCTCACAGCATTCCTTGACTAGATAACTGATCTCACCTTCCAAGGTACCTTCTGTAATTTTACCCCAGATGAAACTCATTTCTTCACTTTTATCCTTACCCTTTGCCTGTTTACTCCTACTGCCCCTCCTGCCCCCCACACACTCTAGCTCTCCTTCCTCCACCAATACCTAACTACCTTCACAAAGCCCTCAATCTTACACACTCCTATTAAAAGAAGTTAACCCTACTCTAGCAAGCAACTGCTGGCTCTGTTTTTACCTATCTACTACAGCTTACAGCGCAATTCCTTCCTCAGCTCAGGACTGGGTTTTAACCCAAGTAACCTTCCACCCCCATTATGAACTAGGTGGCCCCCTCCAATTCCCAGACTTAAAGGCCTTAATAGACCTTTCTAACTCCTTTTCTAGCTCAAACAAGCCTCTCACTGCAATAGGACAAGCAGCTCTATTATTATATCCCTATTTCTATTATCTGGCCCCCTATGCTAACCACACCAAGCCCATCCTAGGTCCCATAACCACCAACACCTTTCTAACTCTTCAAGCCCCTTTATGTATTCAATGCCACCCACCCTCTGGACACCTCCTATGACACCTACCTTCAAGTCACTGTAATTTTACCCTACAACTCCAGGGCCCAGTTGACCATACCAATCTCCAGATCTTCAGGGTTACCTTATGCTTTTCAGCTCCCCCCGCCCCCACAAAGTTAACATCACCCTCCTACAGAACATAAACCCTGGATACTGTAATGAAAAACACTACTCTGCTTGTTCCTCCAACCCTGGACTCCATCACCCTGTGAAGCTCATCCCCCCTACTACAGACGAATGCCTCCTCATCCCATCATTTAAAGACAACCCCTCTAACCAGCTCTTAATAGACACAAAATGCTTCCCCTTCCACTGGGAAAGTAAAGGCAAAAACTACCAAAAAAAACCCCAAACACTCCCTTACAACCACTCACCGCAGCCACCTTAGCTAGCACCCTAGGGGCATGGATGTACAAAGACAACAAACTTACAAATCTTTTTAACATACATAACCAATTCTGCTTAACTAGCCCAGGCATATTCTTCCTATGTGGCACCTCAACTTATCTCTACCTCCCCACCAATTGGACTGTCACCTGCACTCTGGTGTTTCCTAGTCCCAAAATTGACATTGCCCCAGGAAACCAATTCCTGCCTACCCCAATTCAGGCCTCAGTTCAACATCGTCAAGCCATACAACTCATATCCCTACTTGCCAGACTAGGAATTGCCACTGCCACAGGAGCTGGAATAGCAGGCCTAGCCACTTCCCTCACCTACTATCGCTCACTCTCAAAAGACCTTACAGACATATAGAGGGCATAGCTAATGCAGTCTCAAACCTCCAATCACAACTGGAATCATTAGCAGCAGTAGTCCTCCAAAACTGCAGAGGTCTTGACTTACCCCTGAAAAAGGAGGTCTCTGCATTTTCTTAGATGAGCAGTGCTGTTTTTATCTCAACCAATCAGGTTTGGTACAAGATGCAGTCAAAAAGCTCAAAGACCAAGCTCATAAAATAAAAGAAAACAGCTCCTCTGCCTGGCCCTCTTGGCCCCCTTGGTCCCCTTGGTGTCTCAGTTCTTGGGCCACCTGGCTACTTCCCCTCCTTGGCCCTGCTATAAGTATCCTCCTTCTCCTGGCCTTTGGGCTCTGCCTCTTGCGCCTATTCACTCAGTTTTTACAAAATCGCATCCGAGCCTTCACCCAGAGAACCATACAGGACATGATGTTACTCCAAGAAGACCGACAATTTTTAAACCAGAACCAAAACCAACCCCTACCTTACAGCCTCTCCCACTAACCACTGCCCCCTCTCAGCTTAAAGCAGACTGATGAGAACAACGCCGCTTTTCTATCATCTGTTAGAAGGCTGGAATGTTAGGGTCAACCCAACTAGACTATTCTCCTCCTTTCCCATAAGTCTTCCAATACAGTCCTTTGTGACCACCCCCCAACAGCTCCCCCGAGGTTAGAAGTAGACCCCGTGCCCCCTAACCCCTCTCCCACTGACCCTTCCAGTAACTGTTTGTTCAAAAGACTTCAGCTGAGCTGGCAGACGGTTCCAGGATGCGGTCAGAACACCTACCCACCTTGCATAACAAAGCTGGCAACAAACATCTCCAGGATGCGGTTAGGACACCTGTAGCCCTGACTCAGTCCCCACATTCTGACCCAGTTCCTCGGCCTATAAAGCCCTGCTGTAGTCTGTAAGCCAGGCTGCCTCCTCTGCCTGTCAAGCAGCCTGGCAGGACAACAAAACTTGCTTGCCTTGGGTCTACTAGTCCTTTCTCTTGGCTAACCTTACAGTCTGGCAGTAGACGCATGAGAAAACCCAGCAGAGGTCAGCCGAACTTTCTCAGCAGGATCACATGGCTGAGCCACAGAATTATGGACTAAATAAAATGATTGTTACTTTAAGCCACTGTTTTGTGTGAGTTTAGTATGCAGAAAAATATAACCAATGCAGACTCATTTTTTTTACATGTTGTAAACAAAATAGTAGCAATTATTACTTCTTTTTAGTTAGGTTAAATTTGGATGGGTTAGTGAAAAGATAATATGTTGTATGGATATTGAAGTAGGCTTAGTAATAAGCCAGAGTGCATTGCAGAATAATTAATATCTATGGTTTTGAAAATATGTATTTAAAAACATGTCTTTCACATTCTTCATTAATAGAACAGTTCTGCAGTACCATTATAGTTCATCCAGTTTAACTTGTTTTTTAAATGAATTTTTGTGTGATCTTCAATGTATCCATATGGTGTTCTTTGTGTTTGAAATAATATTATTTGAGATACATATTTTGGGGGGGCCTCTTTAATTCAGTCTATTTTTTGCTAAATACATGGCCTTATCTTAGAGCTTGTGAAAGAAAGCCCTCACTTGTAAGTACACAATATTATTGAGTTCATGGTTTTAGAATATTTTGGTTACGTTTAAGTATGTAGACACATACATACATATCCTAGTTTATTATAAAATATAGACAGTATGATTGTCAAAGAAGTTGATGTTATAGGCTTTCAATAGCATACAATTCTGAGACCTGACATGATGCATGTAATGATATTCAGAAAATTGCATTGCTTGCAAGTTTAACCTTTAAATAAATAAGAGCAAAGGTTTCTTTTTGCTTTCATTGACATCGTGGAAAAAAATGTCAGAGAGATACATAAAAAAGGATATTATTCATTCTTGGAAGGGTTTATTATAAACATGTAATCCCCTTGTATTCTGAATTAATCAGTGCAGTTATGTCCAGTTGGTTTAAAATACAATCCTCAAATTCCTTCAATTTAACAGATAAAGTGGGGTTTTTTTTTTTTTCTCATTTGAAGACTGATGTGGATGTTCTTAACTGAGCTCCTGTGGCTGGTGGCCATCCTTATAGTTCTGCCTGCCATACATGGGTAGAAAAAATTATGAAAACCTTAGAGAACTTTATGGGCCAGAGGTCCACTTCACTTCTGTTCCCATTTCATTGATACATTAGAACTGAATGGTACTATGTTGAGGCTTGAGGATTTGAAAATTGTATTTTTTCCATGAACAAAATGAAAATAAATAAACCAGGAGGACAAAAGTTTATCTCTGCAAAATGCCCTTTTCTCATTCTAATTCCAAATCCTCAAACTCTTACTTAAAATTGTTCTATATTTATTTGGTATGCTTTCTCCATTCCTTCATTTATCAACGTGGGAAACTTTGCATTGACTCCTTCCGATGAAACATAAGAGTTATAAGGCTTACTTTATCTTATTCTTCTTCCCTCTTGACTGATATTTTTATTAATGCATTATTTTTTTCTATTGATTATGGTTTCAACTTTGAAATTAGCACATAGAATTTTATGTCTATCTCAATCACCTGCCAACAGAATCTCAAGCCTTTACTGAGGCAATTTTTTTATCTCAATCTCCTCAATCTCTACCAACAAAAATTTTACTTTAGCAGTGCCAAAGGTTTTAATTTACATTCTATTCGACCTTGAAAATCATTTTTCCTATTCTGTGTCTTTAAAGTGACTAAAATTATGAAGCAATATAATTTTGCATTAATTTTACTATATAATTATGTTTAATTATATCCAAGTACTATAAATTTTCTAGTTTTATTTGTATATGGTAATTATTATCAGTGCCTTGATACTCATATGTGAATATTCCTAGCTTCAAAGACAAATATTTTTGTTTAATTGTACCACTTCCAATTTTATCTCCCCACCACATCTTTTATGCTGCTTCTTGTTTGAACTGTGACTTTTATACATAGGTATATTTACTGGAGTTTGTGCTTGCTTTTCTTCTTATGTTTTTATTTTTGTGCCTTCATCAGTATCTTTTTTCCCTCAGCTCTTAATCACACTTAGTGTTTTATCTAGATTTCTTATATCTTAGAAATTTCCCTATCAAAGCATCCTGTGTGATGTGGAGATGATGCCCACTAGGCTATTAAAATAATTTGTCCCACTCTGTATGTCAGAGTCAGTGTTTCCCATGCCACATGCCTTTTATTTTGTTTTCCTGCCCCCCAGTTTTGATAGAGCATAAACAAACTTGTGGGAGGTAAGTTTTGTTTATCTAATTTTTATTTTTATTTCCGTAAGTTATTAGGGTACAGGTGGTATTTGGTTACATGAGTAAGTTCTTTAGTGGTGATTTGTGAGATTTTAGTGTAGTCATCAACTGAGCAGTATACACTGGACCATACTTGTAGTCTTGTATCCCTTGCCCTCTCTCCTACTTTTCCCCACAAGTCCCCAAAGTCCATTGCATTATTCTTATGCCTATGTGTCCTCATAGCTTAGCTCCCATATATCAGTGAGAACATATGATGTTTGGTTTTCCATTCCTGAGTTACTTCACTTAGAATAATAGTCTCCAATCTCATCCAGGTCACTGCAAATGCTGTTAATTCATTGCTTTTTATCGCTGCATAGGATTCCATCATATATATATATATATCTCACAGTTTCTTTATCCATTTGTTGACTTGTTGATTGATGGGCATTTGGGTTGGTTCCACGATTTTGCAGTTGTGAATTGTGCTGCTATAAGTATGCATGTGCAAGTATCTTTTTCAAATAATGATTTCTTTTTCTCAGGGTAGATACCCAGTAGTGGGATTGCTGGATAAAATAGTAGTTCTACTTTTAGTTCTTTAAGGAATCCCCATAGTTTTCGATAGTGGCTGTACTAGTTTGCATTCTGTGGGACGTAAGTTTGATTTGTCCTTTAAATGTGAAAACAGCCTCTATGGCCTCACAGTTGACTGACAATTTGGGTGAGAACAGAATTCTAGACAATGGCCTCCAAACCATCTTTTCTATCAGAACTTTGATAGCAAGATATTGGTATCTGTACTATCCATTGTTCTCTGAGGTTAGTTTGATTCTCATGATCAAAATGTATTTTTTCTCCTCTCTCTTTCAGTTTCAAGGATTTTCTCTTTGTATTTTGTGTTTTAAATTTTTACAAACATGTATGGATACAATTTGTTTTTAATTATTTTGTTCACTTCAAATGGGTTCCTCAGATTTGCTCTATAAGCAGTTGAAAGCATCCAAACTGACACTTAAGATTGTTCAACTTCTAGATTTATATCTATTGTTTTACTTCATAGGCTTTCCGTTAACATCATTCTCTAGGTTTTATGGAACTTTTTAAAGTATGCATATTGCCTACAGCTTTTATTTCTTTCCAAAGTAGAAATTACATTTTTAGTTTCTGAGAATTTTTAAACTTGCTTTACTTAATTTTTATTTTTCATGGTGTCTTATTGTTTAAGAAATGTATGTCTTGCCAGTATCTGAGTGTGTTGATTAGATTTAAATTTAGGGTATTTTTAACTTTTTATTTTCTTAAATTATCTTTGTTTATTTTTGGCTTGGCTTTTACTTTCACTTTTAGCTTTGCTTTCGTTTTTCCTTTTTGTTTGGTTAGTTTTTACTGCATAGGATTATTTGGTAATCATGAGAATATTTCCTTCTTCTTACTTCATGCGTAAAGCCCAAGAATATTTTTTCTTTTCTTTTCTGTAAGTAGATCTGTTACAGGTTAGATAATTTCTCTGAATGAGAATGCTAACAACTGTGGGCTTTCTAGCTGTCATTTTTGGAAAGGAACAGGAAAAATTCACTTTATGATTAGAGTGTTTAAATCCTGTTGAGTTATGGGCATCCCATAATGACACCACAAATGCTACAATAGGGAGGCCTTATTTACAGTCGTTCACATCATAGCTAGATTGAGGATAATGCAGGCTCCATAATCTATGTATGCTCCTGGTGGAGATAGCAACAAAGATTAAAGACGGTTTTAAAATACATATTCTAAGTTGCTTCCTTTGGTTTTAACATGTATTTTATTACAGCCTTCTCCTGACCTCCTGACATTGAACCCAGATTCTCTCTGAGTCCTCTTGGGCAGACTTCATTTTTCTCTTAGTGAGCATCATTGAACCATATTCTTTGTAATTTTGTTGCTAGTATCTGTTTCAATTCTTCTCTAGTGCTAGTCCCTCTCTTCTCTCTCTCCCTCTCTCTCTCTGAAATACTGTAAAATCCTTCATTTGTTTATGGACTCTTCTTGTTCATTATGTGTTTACTCTTTTATCTATTTCTATATCCTTATTTAATTAGTGTCTTGGGAGGTACAGAAGACAAAGGAATGTGCTTCATCTGGCATAAGAGCCTTAAACTTACACTGAATTTCAGTAACCCACCACATTTCTTTTTATTGCACATTTCTAAATAAAATGGATTACCCACTCAAAAATCGGTTGCTTGAATAATTTAGTAATGCATTCTAATTTGTCAATTTAGCCTAAAAACAAAAAGAACAATAAACACAAGTTTAGCAGTCTTCAAATGTTTCATTATGTCTCCTGTGAAATTCAGTAGATATGCCATCCAATATTTGTGGATGTCTCCTTATCTGTGAGACAGATTACTGACCTATATGCAATAATTTATATAAACAGTAGGGTTACATTTTTATTATATATAAAAGATATGACAAAACAAATACAGAGGAACCACAGTATGTCTGGGGAGATATTAGAGACCATATACCTTTCTCAATGCAACAGAATAGAGACCTCAGAAATAACAACACATGTTTACAACCATCTGACATTCAACAACCCTGACAAAAACAAGCAATGGAGAAAGGATCTGCTATTCAATAAATGGTGCTGGAAAAACTGGATAGCCATATGCAGAAAACTGAAATTGGGCCCCTTTGTTACACCTTATACAAAAATTTACTCAAGATGAATTAAAGACTTACATGTAAAGCCCAAAACTGTGAAAACTCCTAGAAGGAAACCTAGGCAATACTATTCAATACATAGGCATGGGCAAAGATTTCATGACAAAAATGCCAAAAGCAATTGCAAAAAAAGCCAACATTGACAAATGGGATCTTATTAAACTAAAGAGTTTATGCAAAGCAGAAAGAAACTATCATCAGAGTGAACAGGCAACCCACAGAATGGGAGAAAATTTTTGCAATCTACCCATCTGGCAAAGCTCTAACATACAGAATTTACAAGGAACTTAAACAAATTTACAAGAAAAAAAAACAACCCCATGAAAAGTGGGTGAAGGATACGTCTTCTCAAAAGAAGACATTTATGTGGCCAACAATCATATGAAAAAAGCTCAATATTGCTGATCATTAGAGAAATGCAACTCAAAATCACAATGAAATACCATCTCATGCCAGTCAGTATGGCGATTATTAAAATGTCAAGAAACAATAGATGCTGGCAGGGCTATGGAGAAGTAGGAATGCTTTTCCATTGTTGGTGGGAATGTAAATTAGTTCAACCATTGTGGAAGACAGTATGGTGATTTCTCAATGATCTAGAACCAGAAATACCATTTGACCCAGCAATCCCATTACTTGGTATATACCCAAAGGAATATAAATCATTCTACTATAAAGACACATGCACACATATGTTTATTGCAGCACTGTTTACAATAGCAAAGTCATAGAACCAACCCAAGTGCCCACAATCATAGACTGACTAAAGAAAATGTGGTGCATATACACCATGGAATACAACACAGTCATAAAAAGGAATGCAATCATGTCATTTTCAGGGACATGGATGAAGCTGGAAGCCATCCTCCTCAGCAAACTAACACAGGAACAGAAAACCAAATACCACATGTTCTCATTCATAATTGGGCATTGAACAATGAGAACGCATGGACACAGAGAGGGGAACAGCACACACCAGGGCCTGTTGCGGGGTGGTGGGCGAGGGCAGGGAACTTAGAGGACGGGTCAATAGGTGCAGCTAATCACTGTGCACATTTATACCTAGGTAAAAAACATGCACGTTCTGCACATGTATCCCAGAACTTAAACTAAAATTAAAATAAAAAAAAGAAAGAAGTGTATTTTGTTGGTAGAGCGTATGAAATAGCATCTCTTTATCTCCTAGAGATTGGTGTGCTTTAACACGTATAGGTGCTCATGCACATATATGCACCGCATATACAACAAAAACTCTTTTAATATTTAACTTAAAATTAGATAAGAAATGGGCAATTGTTACTTATCAGCTAGTAGTTCATAACAATTAACAAATTTTATTCAACCATAAAGGTCAAAATAGTATTGAAATAATGGAGGAAATAAAGTTGAACAAAGTGCTCCTTTCAGCATTAATTAGGTTACATTCTCTCAAAGAAATAAAGAATAACAGAGTTGTATTTATTGTGGCTCTATTATTAAACTCCTCTTAATGCATCAGTATGTTGTTTAGTTTGTGTAATGATTTATTAGACCTATCATCACATAACATTTCTAGACTCAATTAATACAAATAAGAGGTAAATCTCATGCTAATTTAACACTAAACTCACTCTTTGCCCATCTTTTGTACATTGAACCTCATCGCCTTCTTCATTACAGACTGTCTGCAATCGTCAATGAAATCAATTTAGAACTCTCCATCTTAAAAAAAAACACTCTACTAAAATACATCTTTGATTTTCATCACAGAAAATATTACCAATAGAAGGTTCTATATTCTCTGTAAACTTTTTTATGTGTGCTTCAAGGTCTCCTTTTACTCTGTTCATTAGTTTAAATAAACTTAAGACAAAATTGAAATAAATGTAAAACCGTGTGTTTTCCAGAGTTCAGTAGTCCTACTATTCTCTCCTACTGTTCTCTCAAATAACATACGCTACCCAAGGGACTGCATTCTCTCTCCTAACAATAACTGTCAGAATGAGGATAATAAATTGCAGCTTTTTAGGTCTGGCTCAGACATCTATGTAGATTTCCAAAAGAATATATGAAACTCTTTCTGGAAACTCCCTACATGCATGTCCCACAAGCACAGCAGAGTTGACAACTCCAAATATTACTTTTTCTTACTTTCAATGAAAAACCTATTAGAGCCCTTCATCCTCATTTACCTGAACAACCATCGCCTTCCAAAGAGAAAATAGATTGTTTTTCAGTGTTCACATTTTTAGGCATTATACAGTGCATGACACATAGAAATCAGTTATTAAATATATTTAATAAATTAATTAATTTGATTTTAACATCTTCCTGGACTATGACTTTTGCAACTGAATGTATGTATAACAAATACACTAAAAAAGTGACTACAATATTTTAGTCCCTCCAATACTATGTTAAATTGTTGAATCAATTGTAAACATCAGACTAGCCTTGTGACAACCACTGATAACCAATCTAAACAAAGCCACAGCACACACCAAATACTATATAAATTAGAAAAGTAAGATAATGAAAAGATAATGTATTGAGCTTTAACATTAAGCATATATTTAATTACCTGGGGATGATGCCATAAATTTTAATTATAGTCATATAGGGGATTAGAAACAAAACTCTGTCTTTTGATAATCAAATTCCCACCCCGAGTCCAGCAAACTCAATCGTAATGAATGAATTGATTTAACAAGTAAGCTATTACTAGCAAAGAACATTGTGAGGCTTCATCTGGAATGAAGAAAAGAAAATTTTATCAGATCCTGTTAAATATGTCAGCTTGGAGAAACAGAACAATAAAATTAATAATGTGTTTCCTGATAATACAGGAGCAAGCTGAATGATGAATCAGATAGTGTAGCAGATAGTAAAGCTGAAAACTTTGGGACCGATAACAATAAGACTAAGGAGAGTGTTCCTGAAAGGCAAACAAATGAAAAAAGTAAAAATAATAATGGACACAATGATGGTGATTTAGGTAATGCTGAGAGGCTTATCTTAAAGAGAAATGAAGAAATAATGAATGTTCTGTTTGCTCAAAGTGAATATGAGCTAAATTAGATAAAAAGTGAAAGAAACATTATCACATGTTTGTAGATGCTGCATATTGTAAAGCAAATTCTGAAAGAGGTTATTAAAGTTTTAGAGTAACAACCTCTACAGAATCATTCCTAAGGAAACGACTCCTACAATCATCCACCATGAATTTCTTATAATCAAAGTGTTGTATACTAGTCTGTACTTAAGGCAAAATTGTATAACTATGAATATGATAGCATAATTTCAGTAATCAGCTTACATACTTACCTTAGGTTATTCTGACCAGTTGCCCCTCTTTTAAATTCTCATTTAGAAAAATATTTTGGAGAACCCATTCTTAAGGCATTAACTGCAAAGCAGAATACAGGGTTCAGCCTTATTCAGCCCACACCAATCATTACCCTCTTACCGTCTCAGGCAGCCCACATCTTTGAGATCATGTCATCCTGCTTGGGATCAGTAAATCCTAAATAAACAACAGAAACAAAAATATTTTGAAAGTTAGTAATTTTGGTAATTTCCTTCCATTCATGCCACTCTTTCATATCAACTTGGGTACTATAGCAGAAGCCATAATCATTTTTCTAATTTTTTTATACTTCGTACTTATACACAATTCTCACTCTGCTTTTTGGAAACCTACCTATTGTAAATAAACTGACCTGATTATTTAAAATTCCACTGAATATTATTTTCTACACCTAGGATTAATTGGCTCCTGGTACATAATTGAGACTTTGCTTCTCTTATAGCAATGTAGATTATTAAGCAAATAAAATAAAACGGCTTATTCTAATAGACCCCATCTATTATGAGACCCATGGGTAAAGCACAGATAGACTACAGACTTTATTCTACATACTCAATGCTGCTATATCATTTTTTCTAAATACTTCAACTATTCAACATAATTCCAAAATCCCTCACATGCAGTAATAAGTATACCTGTGTTTTGACTTTGAAGAGACCTTTAATTTCTTTATGCCCCAGTTTTTTCCAATTCTATCATGTCCCTCACATTTTCTTTTTTTTTTGGATTTGCCTTTTTTTATTATACTTTAAGTTTTAGGGTACATGTGCACATTGTGCAGGTTAGTTACGTATGTATACATGTGCCATGCTGGTGCGCTGCACCCACTAACTCGTCATTTAGCATTAGGTATATCTCCCAATGCTATCCCTCCCCCCTCCCCCACCCCACAACAGTCCCCAGAGTGTGATATTCCCCTTCCTGTGTCCATGTGATCTCATTGTTCAATTCCCGCCTATGAGTGAGAATATGCGGTGTTTGGTTTTTTGTTCTTGCGATAGTTTACTGAGAATGATGACTTCCAGTTTCATCCATGTCCCTACAAAGGACATGAACTCATCATTTTTTATGGATGCATAGTATTCCATGGTGTATATGTGCCACATTTTCTTAATCCAGTCTATCATTGTTGGCCATTTGGGTTGGTTCCAAGTCTTTGCTATTGTGAATAATGCCGCAATAAACATACGTGTGCATGTGTCTTTATAGCAGCATGATTTATAGTCCTTTAGGTATATACCCAGTAATGGGATGGCTGGGTCAAATGGTATTTCCAGTTCTAGATCCCTGAGGAATCGCCACACTGACTATCAATCCCTCACATTTTCATTTTTTACTACACACATCTCTAGTCCTCTGGTTGATTATCTGATTTCTACTTTTAGTTAGCATTTCGTAACCTGATGTTCGCTATAAAATAGACATTGCAGTGAAGGCTAAGGCTAATGCTTTATTGGGAAGCACATAGCTAGGACAAAAAGAGTGAGGAAAATGGGCAGCAGGTTAAAGGGAGAAGAATGGAAGCAGATACAAAGCAGTGCATTACCAAATTGTCTACTGCTTAAAAAAAGATATAGCCAATTCATCAGCATGGAGGTCATATCTGGGTAGGTTGTACAGAAATAGTCTATCAAAAGAAGGTATAGAGAGGCATTTTTTTTTTTGCAGAACTTTTATCTCCTATCCTACGATGATCAAAATTTATCCTATAAAAAATTAACTTGCTTACAGTTCCAGTGGTGGTCATTTGAAACTTTTAATGGCCACACAAGAAGCTAGCAGTGATATCCTATCCCTTCATACTTTCTTCAAGTCTAGAAGAGTTGAAGGAGCCAGGCTTTAACTGTAGATGGTGGGACTGCTCAAGCTTACACAAAAATCTTTGTTGTATTGGCTGGTGCAGAACAAATAGTGAGAGTTGGAAGAAATTCAAGACTGAAAAAATCTAAGTCATTTATATGAGATTTGTCTGATATTCAGCAACACCTTCAATTCCCCTGTATCCCAAACTTTGAAGAATTGATCACTGGGTAAATTTTCAAATCTATCTTATGTATCGTATGCTAAGAAAGTTGAATCATACAATTCTAAATTAGTGTGACAAAAACTTCTTTGAGTTAATATTTCTGTCATATTCAGATTTTTATAGAAAATATGAAGTATAAAAATACACTTCACCAGCACCTGTTGTCTCCTGACATTTTGATAATCACCATTCTAACTGGCGTGAGATTGTGTCTCATTGTGGTTTTGATTTGCATTTCTCTAATGACCAGTGATGATGAGCTTTTGTTCATATGTTTATTGGCCACATAAATGTCTTCTTTTGAGAAGTGTCTGTTCATAAACTTTGCCCACTTTTTCATGGAATTGTTTGCTTTTTTTCTTGTAAATTTGTTAAGTTCCTTGTGGATTCTGGATATTAGACCTTTGTCAGATGGGTATCTTGGAAACATTTTCTCCTATTCTGTTGGTTGTCTTTTCACTCTGATGATAGTTTCTTTTGCTGTGCAGAAGCTCTTTAGTTTGATGAGATCTCATTCATCAACTTTGGCTTTTGTTGCCATTGCTTTTGGTGTTTTAGTCATGAGGTCTTTGCCCATACCTATGTCATGAATGGTATTGCCTAGGTTTTCTTCTAGGGTTTTTTACGGTTTGAGGTTTTACATTTAAGTCTGTAGATAAATAGAAATGCTTTTACATTGTTGGTGGGAGTGTAAATTAGTTCAACCATTGTGGAAGACAGTGTGGTGATTCCCCAAATATCCAGAAGCAGAAATACCATTTAACCCAGCAATCTCATTACTGGATATATACGGGAAGGATTACAAATCATTCTATTACAAAGACACAAGCACACGAATGTTTATTGCAGCACTATTTACAATAGCAAAGATTTGGAACCAACCCAAATGCCCATCAGTGATAAATTGGATAAAGAATATGTGGCACATATACACCATGGAATAATATGCAGTCATTAAAAAAAGGATTAGTTAACGGCTTTGCCTGGACATGGATGAAACTGGAAGCCATCATTCTCAACAAACTAACACAGGAACAGAAAACCAAACACTTCATGTTCTTACTCCTAAGTGGAAGTTGAACAGTGAGAACACATGGACACAGGGAGGGGAACATTATACACCGGGGCCTGTCGATGGGTGGAGGGAGAGTGGGGGAGATCCTTAGGACAAATACCTAATGCATGTGGGGTGTAAAACCTAGATGACAGGTTGATAGGTGCAGCAAACTACCATGACACATGTATACCTGTGTAACAAACCTGCACGTTCTGCACATGTATCTCAGAACTTAAAGTAAAATGTAAAAAATACACTTATTCACCCCTCCCTCACCAAGAACAAATATCTTTGTTGATCTGGAAATCTGGGATTCTTCAGTCTTATGGACAGATGTATCCATGAAAATAATCAGCTCATAAAAAACAGAGTTTAATCATCTGAAAAGAAAGTCCATCCTCCCATAAAAATCAAAACCGTAAAAAAATTTATTTTAATACAGAAGAATGAAAAACAGTAAAAGAAATGAACAGAGGAATAGAAGGATGGAAGGACACTATTCATGTTCATTAAAGATATTAATGGAAAACAAGATGGGCTTTTTCATGTTCATTGTGTATAGGAAATATTTAGCCACAACTTCTACTCTCTGGAATTCTAAAACTAAAACTTTGACAGTAATCAACCTCAAGTTTTGAATATCTGTAAAAATTGCAGCAAAAAGAATAATTGGTCCTTGATAACATTTTTGAATTTTGATAATCACATTAAAGCTCCAGATTGATCTTTGGTGATCTAATAAACATTATTATTTAACGTAGCTCAGATAAAGTATTCTTTGACTTCAAGCCCAAATAATTCAATGAATATATAAATTAGTTATACTTGTCAATATTGTTATTTTAAAATATATTCTTCAGTAGATTTTATCATGTTTATAATCTAAAATACACATTTTGCCACTGAGTTATTTCCTAATTTATTACCTATAGAATCATCAAAACAAAAACAAAAAATAGATCAACAAATTATATTGTTCTTCTTCTGTTCTTGCCATTTTAGTATATGTTTCAGAAACTCATTTGTATTCCTCAATATACCTAAAAGAAGTCAAATACAAATTTAGAAAAAATAGATTAGTCTGTGTAATTAACAGACTAGATATCAGAAATATTTTGAATTTTATAAGCAAAGTTTATATTGACCCTTTTTAAAACATTCTAATGTTTAAAAATATAAACATTGTTAAATTTGAATATTCATTTCTTTCCAAATAAACAATTTGATTATTGCATTTTTATAAAAACTTGAAAAATCAATGTAACCCCTAATAGTGTCCTTAAAAACTAAATAACTTAAAAAGTGAAAATGCCGATGTAAACTTTATTTATGGCGATGAATTCCAAATATATGTTTATTGCAATTCATGAAAAAATACAATTTCTTCTAACTCCAAGGAAACATTTTCAATACATTTCATAGAATGTATCTTGAAATATTAAATGTATGTTTTGTTGGGTATTATTTTTTTTAACTTTATTTTCCTTGAGGAAAGAGACAGACGTTTTATATTTCACATGCTGAGGGAGGGATTTACCTTGGAAATGTTACCTTCCTATCTGTTTGCAACTTTGGTTTGGGTTTGATTTTTTTTTCTCATACTAACACTTTGTTACTCCTGCAAAGCTTTTCTAATTTATTTTCCTGCAATTGTAATGAATAAACTGTCGTTCTCCTGGCAGTAAATATCAGGAACCTGGAGATCATTCTTGTCTCCTGAGTATTTATCGTACCACAACCATTCTTACTATTGAAATGTCAAAGAAAACGTGCACCTAACAGAGTTAAACAGGTAAGGAAGACTTTATTCAACACGGTTGCAGTAAGTGGGGAGAAATTGAACTCAACTTCTCTGAAACAAAAGGCTGAAGGGTTTTGAAGTTGTGAGGTGAGTTGTGAAATAACTGGAGGACTTCAGGGGTGGGTTGGTCAATGGAATGTGTTGGGTGCATCAAGCAAGGATTTATTCCTGCTTTTTTTTTTCTTTTCTTTTCTGAGACGGAGTCTCGCTCTGTCGCCAAGGCTGGAGTGCAGTGGCGCGATCTCGGCTCACTGCAACTTCCACCTCCTGGGTTCAAGCAATTCTCCTGCCTCGGCCTCCCAAGCAGCTAGGACTACAGGCGCCTGCCACCACGCTCGGCTAATTTTTTGTATTTTAGTAGAGACAGGGTTTCACCATGTTGTCCAGGCTGGTGGTGAACTCCTGAGCTCAGGCCATCCGCCCGCCTCGGCATCCCAAAATGCTGGGATTACAGGCGTGAGCCACCATACCCGGCCTATTCCTGCATTTTCATTCCTGTTTCTTTCTGTAATTAGGTCATTTGTGTTTGCTAATTAGAGCTTATGGATGTTAGGCCCTTACCCTCCCACAGAAGCTGGGAGATTTGGATGCTAGCTTTCCTGATGAGTACATTTCAAAGGATGGCTTCCAAGTCCTTGAAAAAGACTGTGGGTTGTAAAACTGGCAAGAGGCTTTCAAGACGATATGTATACGTTTCACGAAGGGGTCAGGGTAAGAATTCGCAATGTTAAGTTTTTAAAGTGAATGCTCTAAGATAAGGGAGGTCTAGCGCTTATAGTCAGGAAGAAACATTTATAAAATTTAGTGAAGCTTAGGGGAATATTAAGGATGTCTTGGTCACAATCAACCTCTATATACCATGAATTTGGCTTTCAAAATATACCTCTCAAATTTATCCTTGTTTTTCACTCCATCCTTACTGTTATTACTCAAGTTCTGGCCACCATTATCCACCACCTGACTTCTTGCAACAGCCTTCTTCTCATTGTTGCTTGAACGTATAGCTATTATATACCTTGCAAGTATACCTGCACCCCACCAAATTATCATTTATAAAGTCACCATAATAATATTTCTAGCATGCAAATCAATTTATGCTCAGCCTTCTTAAAAGATAATCCTTTGACTTCAGGGTAGAGCCCAAATGCCTTTTCCAGGCTTCCAGAGTCCTTCATCAACAGGTCCTGATCACCTCTCCAGTCTATACTTTGCCAATACTGCTCCAAATTCCAAACATTACGTTCTAATTATTTGAAACTCCTTTAATTTTCCAGAATACAGCATAGTCTTCTGAATATAGGCAATACCCATACTGTTTTCCTTTTCTTAATTTTCCTTGTCTACTGGATTTGCCTAGCTTGATTTTCTTTATCTACCAGGTCAGAAATGAAATATTACTTAATTTGGAAAGCTTTCCTTGAGCATCTTTGGCTGAAATAGATGTTTTGATTTTTCTATAAGTTCCTATGGCACACTGTATTTTCCCCTTCAAATCACTTATATCTTGAATTTTCATATCCCATTACAGTTTGGCTTTCCAGTTACATCATGTCAGAAATGTTTGTGATTGGATCTCAGTCTTTGTAAAATGCAGTGCATATAATAACAGCACTGTTGAATTAAAAAATTTAAATTTATTCAATTTGTTCTGATTCTACTTGACCAAAACTTTTAGAAATACATTTCTCAAAGAAAAATTATCACAATTCAATATCCATCTCTTTATATCTTTTTTATTTTATTTTTATTAGAAAAGAGTCAGCAAGATTCAATTGAGAGCAAGCTGTTTTGGACAGAAATAACTCTTCTCCTCATCCCCTCTTTCTTCCCCTCCCTCCTCTCCTCTCCCCCCAACATCCCCCGCACCCTTTCTCGAATAAAATCCATTTTACCACCTCTAGGTGGAGTTCTACTTTTCTGACAGAATGCCCAAAGCTCACATTAGTATTTGCCACTACAAATTTTAAATTACCAGTCTGGTCCCTGACATTTGAATTATTCCTGGCATATAGGATTCTTCACAATGCTTCGCATAGTTTTCACCTGCTTTTGATATATTAGAGAAAATTGGAATCCACGGAGGGCAATAAAATATTATCTATTCAGCAATGTCTAAATTCACAAAATTCTTCTAAATGTTCATGTGACTCAGCAAGGATTTGATGGACTATAAGAGCCTGCTATTCTGCTTTGTCTGTGTAAAACATAATCCTTAACCACAAATGATTATCATTCTTAAATACAAAAGAGATTTACACTGCTAAAAGTGGCATTGCTTAACAAATAATAATATACTAGAGTCATTTCCAAGATCATTTTATTCTATTAAAAAATGAAAGTAGCACATTCTGTGTGTGAATCTATGTGAGTGAATGTGAGTTTTAATTTAGGCAGGATGTAACTAATAAACTGAAAACTCGTTAACCTAGTTTAGTGAAATGTATGTTTGATGTCCAAAGAAAGACTGCTCTTAAGATTCAGGTGTTGTATGCAGTCAAGATGTAGCTATAAATCACACATAAATATTTGACTTCTTTACTCCTACACCTTGACTGTTCAGCTTACTGCAGAAAATTACAAAGTTATGCAGATTGGTGCCCTCATTTGTAGTCATGACTTCAATAACCATCTATATGATGCTGATGCCCAAATCTATAACCTTAGGATAAATCTTTATCCTGACCTCTAGCTTGAAACATATTTTAATAGTTTATTTGTTTGCTTGGTTTACAATATTTTTCCTTGATTGTGCAGATATGCCCTACATATCTGCAAATAGGCGTGCCCTGAGCATTACACATAAAACTAATCCAAATCTAAACTCATTATAATCCTTGAAAAATATATTCTACTGTATACATTCCATATTTTACCATAAACATTTCCTATTGCCAGTCACCATAAAAAGGAACCCCAAAGAAATGTAAAGGTGCATCTTCTATGCACTATTCACATTAAAACAGTCAAGAAATATTTTTGATTCTACCTCCTAAATATTTTATAAATACATTAAATTTCTTCCATACTTAGTACATTTCTTTAGTTATGGTTTTCATTATTTCATATCAGAAAAATAAAAATTTTCATTGCTTCTTTTTATTCAGCTTCCAAACTAATACAGACACAAATATACATTTATACACTAAAATTAGAAATGTTCAGTTAAAAGTAACCTTTATTTAAAATTCTGATAGCAATTGCTTAATGGCTCTGCATAACCTTTGTACCAATCTATACTTCTAGTATTTCTTCCAAAGTGTTATATTTTTTATTTTTTGTGCTGTTGTTAGCTAATAATAGTAATACATAGAAAAAGTGTTCATATACCCTCCTTTTAATATTTTTTTATTATCGTAAGTAAATTTCCCAAACAATGTTCAAGTCATGATATAAAAGCAGGTATATTTGTCTTGTTTCTGAATAGAGGGTTATCTCTTGAATTCAGTAGATAGGAGAAAATTTGAGATAGAATTTTGGGTATGTTTACACAAGCATATTAGAGGAGATTCAAAAAAGTATTTAATCAGATTAATTCATTAAAATTATTAAAATAATTTTAATTTTAATTATTTTAATTTTAAATTTAAAAATAAAATTTTAAAATTAAAATTATTAAAATTATTTTAATAATTTTAATGAATTAATATATACGTATATATTCTTAAGTCAATTGTAAAGAAGACCGTTGTGGAATTCCTAGAATAAAATACAATTAACCAAAATATATTATTCCTGATATACATTGAAAAAATAACAATATTGCTGAAAATATTTTGATAAGATTTTACTAAGGAAGTGTTATTTTATAAATTAAAAAATGTTATGTTTTGTTTTCTGCTCTCTTCCTTCTCATAATCCACAAGTGATTTGAACTACTTGTCTTCATGTCTCATCTCCCATTAAATGTTGAAACTATTCCAATTATGCTCTATTTTCATTGCTAATTAGAAAATTGTTCACTAACTTCAACGAAGACATAGAGACCACATAATTCTTCATATATATAAAGATACACATATGAGTTTATACACATATATAAAAAACGTATGTGTATGTAAGTATACATATATACAAATACATATAAATACATATACACATACAAAATATGTGGTACAATGGCAAGTTAGTTACATAAATTCTCTATATCTTGATTTTAACACATCTAAAATAGAGATACCATTATTTCATAAAACAACTTATGATGAAATATTTATATGATGTATTATATATGGAATGTTTGAAAAAAATATTTTAAACTGCTATATAAATATTAGCTAATCCCTTCACACAAAATACATGCAGTTATCAATAATGTGTGCACGTAATTCATGGATGTCTTGAGAAGACTCACTTGAATAAACTGAAGTAATAAAAGAATATCTATTTCTCACTACTAATATTTTTGTGTGAAGGTTCTGATGAATTTAATTGGCAAATAAATATTAGTAGATAATAAAAATTTGGAAAGAAAATATTTTTTGCTAAAAATATAAATACACTTTCAGAATGTTCAAAAATATATAATACAAATTTATTAGAACCAGTATGTTTTATTATTAAGTAGCCCCTCATAAATATAATTATTAAATATTTTCTGTAGATCTAGGCATGATATTATACATGTAAGAAATATTTAAAATAAATATGAAGTCTAAAAATACTTTCCAGACTTATATTTGAAAATGGATAAAAATTTAAAAATCATGATTTTTTACTTTTAGGGAAGAAATCGGCCAGTTATCTTGCATAGCTTAGATAAATATGTCTAAAAATTGAAATGTTGCTTTTAAAACATTTAAATTAGAAAAAAATGCTCTAAATTATTGATGCAGAAGTTTAGTTTATATAAGGCAGTGTAAAATATCAAAAGGGAAATATTCCTACATAAACAAAAGTTTTTAAATATCTTAATGATACATGTTTGAATCTTATTTTGATATGCTTTTTTAGTATTCTATAAATCCTGTTTTTGTTTATGTTTATTCCACAAAGTAATCATAATTTCAAAAGTCAGTAATTAATTTTATTTCCTAATACATTATTAATATGGTTAAGTGAAGTGGTGATTTTCTGCAGAGTTCATCTACTCTACAGATGAATTATTTATGCCAATATTTTATTTTCTACTAATATTATGCATGTATTGTGGATTCTGTGTACAGTTTTATACCAAAATTATGCAACCTCTATGAACCTGATTATATTAAGGACAACAAAAGAAATCAGACAAAAATTTAACAGAAAATAATAATTTTTTGTCTTATGCATATAAAATAATTATTCTGTAATTTAATCTGCTAAAAGCAGAGAATAGAGAAAACATACACCAATGTATTTGTTTTCATTATTTATTAATGGCACATAATGTTTTATATATTTATGGAATACATATGATATTTTGTTACATGCATAGAACAATCAGTTCGAGGTATTTGAGATATTTATAACTTTGAGTATTTATCATTTCTATGTGTTGGAAGCAATACATGTCCCCTCTTCTAGTTGCTTTGATATATACAGTACATTGTTGTCAATTATAGTCACTCTACTCTGCTTTCAAACAATAGAACTTAAACCTTTTATCTGTGTTTGTACCCATTAACCAACCTCTCTTTATCCCTACTTCCCTGCATCTTTTTCCAAGATCTAGTATTTATCATTTTACTCTACTATAATGAGATCAAATTTTTTAGCTCCC
This sequence comes from Gorilla gorilla gorilla, assembly GCF_029281585.2. Lineage (NCBI taxonomy): Eukaryota > Metazoa > Chordata > Mammalia > Primates > Hominidae > Gorilla > Gorilla gorilla. The sequence goes on along the minus strand of NC_073238.2, from coordinate 101,450,924 downwards.
ACATATAAGTGAAAACATGCAATATTTGTCTTTCTGTGCCTTGCTTGTTTTGCTTAATGTAATAACCTTCAATTTCATCTATGTTGCTACAAATGACAGAATTTCTTACTTTGTTTATGGTGAAATACTATTAAATTGTACATGTGTGTGTATAGCATGCTTTCTTTATCCATTCATCTATTGATGAACACTCAGATTGACTCCTTATCTTTGCTATTATGAATAGTGCTGTGATAAACATGGAAATGCAGATATCCCTTTGATATCCTTGTGGGGGATCAGTCAGAGTGGTGGGAAAAACTGTAGGGAAAGGACACATACCTTCTGAAAGGTCGGAAGGTTCTGCAGAACCCTGAGAATAGCTGAAGGCAGCTGTTCTATAACCCTGAGGCAGAGGGCAAGTAGTAGATACAAGGGAGTGTGGGGGAATTTATCTTAAACAAGCTTGTTTACTTATGTTGACCAGGAACTGACTTTGATCATCTGTGTGTGACATTCCCTGAAAGGGGAACAATACATGTTAATTACCTACAGGTTGTGTTGGCTCCAGGTTTTCGGCGTTGTGCCTGCACTGAATAAAAGCAAGCAGCTCCACCTTCTTGGAGCTGCTCTCTGGCCACTACAGCCAGGCAGTCACCTAGCTGCTCTTACACTGCATACCTGTGTCTGAGTGCTCATTTCATCTGTCGACCAGGGTCTGCAGGACAGACTGGGCATATCATGCTTTTTTTTTAATAGATACCAAATAGATTGCAGGATCATGTAATAGTTCCATTTTTCATTTTTTGAGAAGTCTCCATGCTGTTTCCATAGTGGTTGTACTAATTTACATTCCCACCAACAGTGTATAAGAGTTCCCTTTTCTCCACATCCTTGCTAGCGTCTGTTATTTTACTTATTTTTAAAAAAATAATGACCATTCTAAATGGGATGAGATGTTATCTCATTGTGGTTTTGAATTACATTTCCTGATAGAGATGTTGGGCATTTTTTCATATACCTGTTGGCCATTCATGTATCTTCTGTTGAGAACTGTCTATTCATGTCTTTTGCCCATTTTCAGTGGGATTGATTTTGTTGTTTTTTTGAGATGTTTGTGTTCCTTGTATATTCTGGATATTAGTTTCCTCTTGGATGAATAGACTTCAAGTATTTTCTCCTATTTAAGAGGTTGTCTTCTCACTCTGTCAATAGTTTCTATTCCTGTGCAGAAGTTTTCTGCTTTAATAACATTACATTTGTCTATTTTTGTTGTTATTGCCTGTACTTTTGGAGTCTTAGCCATGAATTGTTTGCCAAGCCCAATGTCCTGAAGAGTTTTGCCTCTGTTTTTTTCTAATATTTTTACATTTGGGGTCTTATGTTTAATCCATCTTGCTTTGACTTTTGTACATAATGAGTAATGTAGTCCACTTTGAATCTTCTGCATATAGATATCCAGTTTTCTCAGCACCATTTACTGAAGGGATTGCCCTTTCCCCAGCGTATGTTCTTGGCATCTTAGTAGAAAATTAGTTCACTGTAGATGTAAGGATCTATTTATGGGTTCTCTATTCTATTCCATTGGTCTAAATATCTATTTTTATAACAATACCGTACTTCATTTGCTGCAGCCTTTTAATATGTTTTGAAGTCAGATAGTGTGATATCTCCAGCTTTATTTCTTTCCCTCTCAGGATTGCATTTTCTAGGCACTTTTATGTTCCATATTAACTTTAAGATTTTTTACCCTATTTCTGTGAAAAATGATGTACATATATTTATAGGGAATGCATTGAATCTGTATATTGCTTTAGATAGTATGGTCATCTTGACAATACTGATTTTTTAGATTCATGAATATGGGATGTCTTTCCACTTGATTGTGTCCTCTTCAATTTATCAGTGCTTTGCAGTTTTCCTTATGGAGATCTTTCACTCTTTGATTAAATATATTCCTAGGTGTAGCTATTGTAAACAGATTTATCTTCTTGATATTTTTCAGCTATTTTATTACTGGTTTATAGAAATGCTACTGATTTTTCTATGCTGATTTGGTATCCTGCAATGTTATTAAATATTTATCAGTTCTAATAATTTTCTGGTGGAGTATTTTGATGTTTCTAAACGTAAGAACATGTCATTGGCAAAGAGGGACAATTTGACATTCTCTTTTCCAATTTAGATGCCGTTCATTTCTTTCTCTCACTTAGTTGGTCTAGCTAGAACTTCCAGTACTATGCTGAATGGATGTGTTTAAAGTGAGCATCCGTGTCTTGTTCAAGTTTTTAGAGGAAAGGCTTTCCATTTTGTCCATTTAATATGATGTTAGCTGTTGGTTTGTCATAAATGACCATTATTATTTGCATATATGATTCTACTATTCCTAGTCTTAGAGAGCTTTTATCATAAAAGGATGGTTGGATTTTGTCAATGCTTTTTCTTCATCTGTTGGGGAAATAATATAGATTTTTGTCCTTCATT